>NW_026726136.1:0-59510 GCF_029784015.1 Lycium ferocissimum
CAATGCAAATCTATACAAAAGTTTTCATTCTTTCTCTCTTCGATTTTCTCTTTCGCCTTTTTGATTCCATAACAATATTTTACATAAAATAAATAAAAAAAGAGAATCTGAAAACTAAGAGTGGTAATTAACCGAGTGAAAGGGAATACAAATGGATCTTACTTTAAGGATTCTTGACGAAATATAAAATACAAATCTATATCTTACTTTGAGGATTCTTGAGGAAATATAAAATACAAACCTATAAACCTCCCTTGTGCTTTTGGTGATAAACATAAAATTAGTACAATAGAGAGAAGATCAGCATAAGCCTATCCAAGGATGAAATGCATGGATCTAAGAAACATACTGAATAAGCCTATCCCTTGAGACTCGATTGAGATTTTTCACGATTCTCAGAGGGGCTGGGGTGAGATATTGGTTGGGTGAAATTAAGGTCTCTGTGTAAACATAACTACGTCCTATTGTTTCATGACCAAGAATACTAGCCTCTAATACTTTCTTGTCTTTCTTGTAGACCATAATGTCTTTTCTCTCTCCTGTGTGTACCTTGAGCAAAAAATCACCATTTTCGAACAAGTAGAACGGAAGGAACTGCACATGACCTAGCCAGCTCGTATCCAAATTAAGAGATGCCAAAATATCATGTTGAGGGATAGATAGCATCATCATCCAAGATTGTTGAACCCCATAATCTTTCATTGTCCACAAATCAAAAGAACGTCCAAAGTAATGGATGTAGACACAGAGTTGGCCATCTAGAACAACAACATCAGTGTAATCCACATCAACAATTGAAAACTTTTGATAATTAGGTTGTGGAATTTCTTTGTATTCGTCGTTTGATAAATTTAGGGACACAATCACGTATGAGATATCATCTCTGTTGTCATCTAAGACCATCCAATGGAATCTACTATTCAAAGACTGGCAGTTAAAATACTCATCTTGACGAAAACTAGCGTAAGAGAATGGTTGTAATTGAATAAGCCTCCAAGAGTCATTTTTCAAAGAGTACACTTCAAATTTGATAACCATGGAATTTGGTGACCTCATGATCATTCTTACAACTACATAATCATCATTGGCTGAGTCATGACCTAATCCGTAAATGGGTTCATCACATGGATCATATGTTTCCTCACCTAAAAAAAGTGAAGAATTTGGCAGTCGTCTTAACTCATTGGTAGTAGGGTTCCAAAGATGTACAGCTAACTTATCAAAAGTACCTAACTTCACGCATAACAAACCATTGACAGACGGGCAATTAACAAGCATGAATGTGGAACTTTTCCTTTTGTTATCGCTAACATAGTTAGGCCTCCAGGTGAATGCGTTGTTATAAGTAGAAGATAACGAGAAAGATAGCGCGAGACCATCAACACGAGTAATCAGTCTTTTGGACTCCAAATCCCTAGTACAACTTTTGGCATGTCCGAGGTGTTTGTTCTGGAATTGGTGATCACATATTAAACAGTTAAACCACTTGGAAACGCACCTGAAACGATGGAGAGACTTAGCAGGAACCCTTGAGAGAATTTCCACTAAGATATCAACAGGAAGATTCATCGTTGACTGAAATATTTAATTAGGTGAAAGATATCCTGCGTATGGGAATGCAAGGAAAAGCAACCACCTTTTGTGTAAGCAAATACCAATGGAGCAGTCTCGGAATTCGGATACTTCCTCAAACAACTAGAAAGCAATCAACCCAGTTTAATGTTGTGGGCTCGTGAGTGCATTCAAGCGTGTTGCTCTGCTGAAGCGTGTCCAATGAAAAGAAAAAGACTTGTATTTATAATTGAAGTCTAGCCCTATTGAAAACCAAAGTTAATAGGGAAACAAAACTTTAATTATTTAGGGAGAAGCTTAAAGAAAATACTACTTTTGGATGAAATGGACTTCTTATTGAAAACTAAAATAAAAAAAAATAAAAAAGAAGAAGAAGCAAGGGTTGGCCGTTTAAAAGTTGTATAAGGATAAGGGAACTTTATGAATTTTGGGTACATGTAAGTAGGGGTGGGCATGGTATGATAGATATCGATTATCATATCGAAAATAAAAAAATTTATATCGTAGTTTCGGTATTATGATATTTGGTACAGTGTTTAATATGCATTTTTAAAAAGTTTGGTATTCGGTATGGTATTCGGTATTCATAAAGAAAATACCGAAATACCGAATACCATACCGAAATATATAATTACACATACAATTCATATATCTTAGTATTATAATACTAACAAATATATAAAATAGTACTATTAGAAAACTAATTGTTTAAATGTTGGAACTTTGACTACGTTGTCTTGATTTAAATGAATTTGTTTTGTAATTGATTTACGAAGGGGATTGCTTGTACTTTCTTTTGAATATTTTTACATGTGTAAGGTATTTAGTACATAATAATTGAGATGCTTATTAAGTAGCGGAAGTCATAATTCTCCACGATATGAGTATATGTGTAAGTCGAAGTCGAACAAACTATGGTACCGATTTACCGTACCGTAAAATACCAAAACTGAATTTTAAAATACCGAACCATACCGAATTAATTTGGTACGGTAATGATATAGTATTTTTAGAAATCGAAAACCGAAATTATCGTACCAAAATTTCAAATATCATACCATACCGCACCAAGCCACCAATGCCCACCTCTACATGTAAGGGAAGAATTACCGGATTTCTTTTTTCTCAAGACTATAGTATTTGAATAAAAATAAAATTTATATTAGCAGATCATTAATCAAATAATAATGTATAAAATTCAAGAATCAACTTGAAGTATAAAAAGTTGTCGGTTGATTGTAGGTTAAGGGTATGGGTGGTTAACAAAGTTCACATGATGTCTAAAACTAACTATAATAATCTGTTGGCCAGGATTTTAAGAAGCATAAAAGTATTTTTTTTTAATGCTTATTTCGGTGAGTTGAGGCATTTGGCCAAATTTTAAGGGAAAACATAAGTATTTTTAATGTTGATTCAATAATACTAATCGATTTTTATGCACTTCAAAACTATATTATTTTTATAAGAAAATTGTTCTGTATTGAATAAATCGGAATACTTGTAATTGTTGTTTGACAAATTTTGCCGAATCGACAGCACTTGCTTGTAAGCTTCAAACCTTGATTTTCCCAATTATTGCTAATTTGACAAAACTTGCAAATAATTGAACTTTGAACGGATGAAACACGTGATAAGATTGTTCATAAAGTTGACGCGTCCAAAACAAAACCTGAATTAGGGTTGTTTATGCATAAATTTCTTAAACTGGGACAAAACTTAAATAGCACCCATTATCTGGTGAAATTTTTAAGTTTCATACTTACATTCGCAGTTTTGATTTCTTACACTATAATGTTCCCAAATTTGATTCGACTACTAATTGAAGAAAAAAAATTAGGCTTATAGGTAGCATGTTTTGCGTTGGATGCTCCCGCGTGCCACTCACTCATTTCTCGGAGGATTTTCTTTTACTATTTAACTTTTAGCCCTTTCGCGAGAAGTCGCCAGACTAGCGAGACATCAGTTCAACAAATTCTGGAAATCGCTAGAGACTTTGGCACCGAGTCCCGGTGATTAGCAAGAAACTGTTGAACTGAGTCACGTGTTTGGCGGCTTCTGGCAGTTAGGCTAAAAGTTAAAACAATTTCTTAAGGGGCCAGAAGTGGGAGAGTAACACTGAAATGTCCTATTCTTATAAGTAGTGTAGTGATTTTCAAGAATGACCTTGTCAAGGAATGACTTTGAACTTTTGATCCCGCTTACCAAAATCTTTATAAATTAACATTTGTTGCCCATTGAACATAAGCTGAGGGCATAAATTAGTTTTGCTATGAGACAGGAGTCCGGAGACAGTGAACATGCTCAATGGCCACAAATTTTGTTTAACTCATAGGCAAAAGCTATTGGTACTTTTTAATTATTGACAAGTCAATACAATTGAATCCCTGTGCGTAAACCTATTGAAGTTTCTTGAACTCCTACCACATAGGTAAAGCTAACTTAAGAGACATTAAAACTAAAACTTATGTCTGATAGACTATGTTGTCATTTCTAAAATTTTTGTTAAGCGGGCCTAAAGTTCAAGACCAGATGTCATTATTTGGAATCTCTTCATGTATCCATAGAATGACAACTGGTTCGCAAACAAGTATAGTACTAGTTTACGAATATTTTACATAAAAAAAAATCCAAAACAACTAAGAGTAGTAATTAACCGGGTGAAAGGAAATACAAATGGATCTTACTTTAAATGATTCTTGAGGAAATATCAAATACAAACCTATAAACAGTTTTGGTTATTCTTTGGAAATCTGGGAAAACTTCCCTGATGTAAGTTATAGTCCTTTGAAAGACATTTCCATCCATATAATGATCAGGTCAAACGGATCTCTGTAATAAATGTTATGATCATTTTACTATGATACACATAGATTAATACAGTGGAGAGAAAATCAACATAACCCTATTCAACAATGAAATACATAGATCTAAACATACTGAATAAGCCTATCCCTTGAGACCCTACTGAGTTTTTCACGATTCTCAAAGCGGTTGGGGTGAGATATCGGTCGGGTGAAAATAAGGTCTCTGTGTAAATATAACTAGGTCCTATTGTTTCATGACCAAGAATTCAGATGAACTGTTACTATTATTTAACTATAATAAATTGATGTGATTTGAAATAACACTGCATGTAGATATGTACTTCCTGTTACTGCTTTGTATGGGAACTAGACATTCTTTGGGCCACCATACTCAGCTATTCTTTAGCTAGCGTTTGGCCATAACTTTTGGAGTAGATTTTAAAAACGGAAAAGGGCCAAAATTACCTTTGAACTTTGAAAAATAATTCATTCATAATTTTCGTTATCTTTGGCCAATTATCATACAGGTTATACTATGGGGTCAATTATTATCGTTGTCTAATCTCGTTGCCACGTGGCATCATCCTAGCCCTTCAAAATTATTTTACCCTCAAATAATTTTTTACTCACTAAAATAACTCAATCCGACCCGATTTTTTTTTTCAGCAAAAATAATACGGAATTATTTTTATATTTTTTTTGGAAAAATTATCCGTATTATTTTTGTTGAAAAAAAAAATTCGGGTCGGATTGAGTTATTTTAGTGAGTAAAAAATTATTTGAGGGTAAAATAATTTTGAAGGGCTAGGATGATGCCACGTGGCAACAGAGCTAGAAAGGGTATAATTGACCCCATAGTATAACTGTAAGGGTATAATTGGCCCTAAAGTATAACGAAGGGTATGGATGAACTATTTTTCAAAGTTCAGGGGTAATTTTGGCCCTTTTCCGTTTTAAAAATTTATCTTCAAATTTTTGTTTGGCCATAGTTTTGAAAATCTATCTTTGGAAAATTTTCAATTGACCAGTTTTTGATTTTTTGGGACTTTCACTCACAAAACTTCAAACTTTTTCCAAGTAAATGCATGTCCAAATACAACTTCAAGTTCCAAAAATTACAACTTCAAAACCTCAGATTTGTTGGAAAAATATGAGACATAATCACATTAAGAAGAACAAATAAGAGATAAATAAAATGTAGTAACAACATTAAGATAAGACAGAGATTGGGTAACCTGGTTCAAGGCACGCTATGGATGGCGCTGTTTTCATGATTTCCGTCGCTATCCGGGTGCAAATAGCAAAGTGACGTTCTACTCTCAAGATACAATGAATCACTCAGGAACCTTCTAATGTGTACTCAAATAGAAGTTCTGAAGAACCCTCTTAATCTCTTAATTGCTTTTGTAGGAATTCAGAATAAAAAAAAAATATACTCTTGAAGAAGATGAAATAATAAAGAGTCTTAAGATCTAAATCTGTTGTTTCTAATTTTCTGCAGAGGAATAGATATTTATAGAAAGTGAAACATAACTTTTCATGAATCGACGTACCCCCTAAGATTGGATGACACTTTTTCATAATGAATAAGTGTATCCTTTAAAGAATAGGTAACACCTTTTCATAATAAATTGTGTCTTGCCAAATGGTGCTCTTAAATTTTGAATCGCTCCTAAAATTATTCCAACAAAATTTCAAGTTTCAAATTTCAGCTTCAAAATCTATGGCCAAAAGTAAGCTTAGTTTAAGGGTGTGTTTGGTATGAGGAAAAGATTTTCCGAAAAATATTTTCCAATTTTCTCATGTTCGTTTGGTCAAAAAATTTGGAAAACATTTTCCTTAAAAATGGGGAAAATGACTTCTCTAATCAAAGTAGGAAAAACAAGTCCACAAGTAGCATTTCACCAACCCCCCAACTAACAAACCCCAACCACTCCTGCAACGCATGCACCACCCACCCCGCAACCACCAAACTCTAACCACTCCCGCAACCCATGCAACACCCACCTCGCACCTCACGCCACGCCCACCCTGCACCCCACCCCTACTGCCCCCACCCTACACCTACCGCTCCCCGTACCCCACCGCCCCATCCCCTTCCCCCACCTTTAAAAAAAAAAAAAAATCTTCTGGGTTTCTACACCACCACACCCCTCCCCACTATTTTTTTTTTTTTTTACTTTTTCTTAAAAAAAGTTGTAAAAGTTACTTTTTTTATTTTTTTCACCCCACCATCCCCTCCATTTTTTTTTAAGTTTTGAAAAGTTTTCTGTTTCGATTATCTACACCCACCCCACGCACGCACCCCCTACCCCCTCCCGAATTTTCTACTTCATATTTACCTTTATAAAAAAATTATAAAATTGAAAGTTTGCGCGGTTAAAAATTTAAAATTTTTGGAGGGGATTGGGGGGGGGGGGGGGTGTAAAAATCCAAAAAAGTAACTTCTAAAACTTATTTTAAATTTTTTTTTTTTTTTTTGGGGGGTGGGGGATGGGTGGGTGTGGAGGTTGGCGTGGTATGGGTCCACGCTAAGGGTGGGGGGCGGATGTGGTGGTGTAGAAAATCTAGAAAAAATTCAAAACTTCAAAAAAAAAAAAATATATATATATACATATATATATATATTGGGGGGTGGTGAAGGGTGGGGGATGGGTGTGGGGGTTGGGGTGGTATGGGGTGGTGGGGTTGGGTTGGAGTTGATGGGGCCTGGGTGGATATTTTCCGGAAAATGTTTTCTACCAATCAAACGAACATGAGAAAATAAGTAAGAAATTCACTTATTTTCCAAAAACACATTCTCCTCCGTACCGAACACACCCTAAAGCCAAAACAAGAAACCAATCTGTGCTACACCTATAGCTATAAGCAGTACGATTCTCCACTCTTTAACTTTTTTGGCTTGAACTATGTCGAAATTAATGTATTGTCATTGACATGGTGGTTACTCATATTTTTTCAGTCATTGGTAATTTTCTAACATATATCATGAATATTGCAAATAAGTTTCATTGTGCAATGGAGCATATGGAATTTTATCTTTACAAATGTGATTCGGGATTTTTTTCCTTTTTGCCGAAAGTATTTGAGTTGATAAATTAAATAAACTGCTGGAATTTAAACTCTAATTAGATACGGTGACAACCAAGCCCCGAAGGCACCCATGAAATGTCTAAAGATGAATTATGTAGGTTGTGACGAAATTTAAAAGGAATATCTGTTAGAACTTAGAACACATGAATCAGGAATAAAAAAGATTTAAGTTTGAAGCACATTGAATAATACCTTTTTTAAAAGTGATGTTTGTTCATTACTTTTTGGTGAAGTGCTTTCTAGATTGCAGAAAATTTTGATTATCGAAAACTCAAATGATTAATTTAGTCTAAAGAATACAAGGAAAACCATAAGTTATGAAGTGAGAAGTTCAAGCAAGTCCAATTGCTGAATTGATTGCTCAAACGATTACTCAACTTTGGTTAATTGGTCGTCAAAGTCATTTATCTTTTCTTTGTCTTCCAAAATTTACTTTACTTTACGTAGTTATTTTCAATGGTCATCTTCACTAATTTTTTATTTTTTGGTGAGATTTAATGACATGACAATTTAATTTTAAGAAAAGAGAAATTTAAGTTTAATAAAAGACAGTAAATGACTTGCCGATGGCCAGTATCCATATCTCCCTCCCTGTGCATGTATTTTCTTTGTTGTTCAAAAAGAAAAGGTAGAGCAAGTGAACGTTAAAAGGAAAAGGGAATCCCTAGTCATGAAGTTAGTAGTTCAATTAAGTTAAATTATTGTATTTCGTATTATTTTTTCAAACAGAAGACCAAGTATCAGCATCTCCTTTCCTATACTTTTGTCGCAAAAAGAAAATAAAACTGAGCAAACATTGACGATCATGGTTTATAATCTAACAGTGTCAATTGAATCTCACACATAATAAGTGAGTTCAATTCTCGCTGTCTCCATTCCCTCCCCCTTCTCTGATTCTCCCTGAAAATGAAAATTTTCTTTTAAAAGAAAAACTTAAGCAAACCTTGAAAAGGTTGCCATTAAATTCGGTAGCAAATGTGTCCAAGAGGCAACAATGGAAGTGCGTATTTGCGTTAATAACTGCAAGAAACTAATATATCAGCTGCTTCTACTCAATGACTTGACAACACTCTTCAGTATCATCTACCATAAAATGCCCGTCTTGGTCCTCAGGCCAACACCAAAAGTAATTCCTATTTCTTTATTTCTAGCATACAGCAAATACAAACTTAGCAATGAGAGCAAAAAATCCATACAAGTGATATTAACTAGTTTGGAACAAGTATGCCATTGTGTGTATATTTAGTAAGAATTGAATGATATTAACTTGGATAGAACATGATAGAAACAGAGAATTCATATTTGGGAATGACCCAACTACTTTGATATGAGACACAGTTGAGTGATTGATTGATATATTTCTAGTAGACTAACTCAATGATCTCTGATGCTGACATTGTTTACAGTAATATGTTCTACTTCGAGTTCAACAGACTCAAGTAACGAGGTACTATGCCATTCTCAACATTTATGTCTAGGATACAAACTCAACGAATCTCTGGTGCAGACATTGTTTACAGTAATAAGTTCTACTTCGAGTTCAACAGACTCAAGTAACGAGGTACTATGCCATTCTCAACATTTATGTACAATATCTCAAGTTCATTATCTTCAACAACCTGCTCACGATTGCTTTTACCTTTACTAGTCAAAGAAAATGCCATGGTTGCTCATACAGTGGCTCATGGATGATCTCCCAGTGCCCTGCTACTGTTGAGAAATAGCTGGGATTCAGTGACGGGATAGAAACAAAATCATTCTCGGGCAGAGGTACTCTTCCAGGAGCTCGTCTTCCTGGAGCTCGGTCAGGAACAGGGTTAGGTTGTCTAGGAGCTCGGTTTCTCAAGATGCCTTCTTCCCCATAGTGTGCGAAACTACAAGTCAATATGCCCTTCCTGGAACATTGTTCTCCCCAGTAGCACCTCCGAGTCCTAAACAAGTCGGGGTGGTAATCCTTCTCAATCTTCCCATGCGCATTTTGGCACATCGCCCCATCTCTGCAACGTTTTTCGGTAAAGTAGTTGCACAATGCTGCCGAATAACCATATCTATTCGGATCTCTTCTTTTCAACTCCCCGGTGTGCAAGAATGGACATGTTGAGCGTCCGCATGTAGTGGGACAGGGGGTAATTTTGTAGTTGTTTATCAACCAATCCCTCGCAGCTAATATTATATCGTGGATCACATCCTGAGGCAAACTCCTTTCCCTAGCCCAATCGATCGCAGTTTTCCCGTCACTGCTCTTGTATTCGACGAATACCTTCTTCCTAGACAGTAGCAACCTGATTACACCTATACTGCCGTGCATGCAGGCCACCATGAAAGGTGTCCTAGACACGCCTTCATGGTCATGCACGGCATCGACGTCCATTCCTAAACTCAAGTCCATCTCCAAACTCAACACTTTCTCAAAAAACTCCAGATCATCATTCTCCGCTGCTCGCAGCAGAATGTGCTTATCGTTAGACATCTGCAATAGCCGACAAGCAAAGGCTTCAATGAAGACTGAAACTTTCAATTTAAAATAAAAAATACTAGTAAGAAACTAATTAAACGTATACACATTCTCTAAAGACCCCAATTTTCACACCAAGAACGTAGATTAGAGGGACCCCCTTAAAAAAAGGCAATTTTGCACTGAATAGAAGATTTCACAACCAAATAGAAACTAGAATATTCTACAGAAAGTAGAAAAGACTGAGACATTCAGTTTAAAATCAAAATTACTAGTAACAAATAACAATCAAGACAATATTAATTTCTATAAAAGTCGCATTAACTTGAAGAAAGACATCATTTTCATACCTAGAATGTAGACCCTCGGGATGGTGATGATGATGATTGATGAATGTGGGTGATCTTGAATACCAGAATGTTGGGATGGCGATTATGATGAATGTGGGTGCTCTTGAATACCCGAATGTAGACCTTTGGGATGGCGATGATGATGAATATGGGTGATCTTGAAGACTCAAGACTTAACCAGAAGAAAAAGAAGAAGAGGAAGCGGGAAGTGAACTATATATAAGAATATGGGTGATGATGATGATTGATGAATGTGTATAATCTTGAATACCTGAATTTAGACCTTTGGGATGGCTATTATGATGAGTATGGGGGATCTTGAAGACTCAAGACTTAACCAGAAGAAAAAGAAGAAGAGGAAGCAGGAAGTGAACTATATACTGTATAAGAATATGGGTGATGATGATGATTGATGAATGTGTGTAATCTTGAATACCAGAATGTAGACCTTTGGGATGGCGATTATGATGAGTATGGGGGATCTTGAAGACTCAAGACTTAACTACGTTAACCAGAAGAAAAAGAAGAAGAAGAGAAGAAAAGAAAGCGGGAAGTGAACTATTTATAAATGATTTGATTAAAAATCTATAATTAAGAATAAGGAAAATTAAAAGAGTGCCGACCGTTGGTTATAACTTCTTACTTAAAAGTCTTTTTCTATGTTATATTATTTTTGCTAAGATAATTAATTATAAAAAAATTATAGTCTCTCTCTCTATATAAATAATTAAAACCCAATATGTTGTATCTGATTCCTATTCCATATTCACTACAAAATTATTTCTCTGTACGCCCACATTCAAGAGATAAATGTACTTACGTAACTTTGATTTAATAGGTTTCATGTGCGTCTATTTCTACATAATGAAATCTCCTTAAACACTTGAGAAGATTTAATTAGTAAACAACAATAGAAATAATGCTGTTGTAGTTTCTTTCTCTTCAATTTTTGCTAATATGTTGGTTCTTCGATTATCGTATTAATTTGTGATAGTTACTGCTCCTTTTTTAGACATTTTATCATACTCTGTATCGCATTTTGCCATGACTTATCCGCTTCCGTTATTTCTTTTTTCATAGTGCTTTGATTTGCTTGTCCTTATGTCGAGAGTCTACCGGATACAGTCTCTCTACCTCCCCCACTTAAGGGTAAGGTCTGCATACTGTCTCCCATCCAAGAACCCACTTTATGGGATTTCACTGGGTATGTTGTTGTTGTTGGTCAAAAACACACCTAAACTATCACTTTTTCACGAGCTTTCACCCCTCAACTATTAGTCGTTACTTTTTCCTACTTGATCGTCACCATCTATATATAATATTAAAACAACTGGATGGTGATAATTCAGATAAGAAAAGGGAAGAAGTGATAGTTGGCTCGAGACATGTTTTAATCCATAGATAATAATAATTTAGGTAGAAAAAGCGAACAATGTGCGAAACTCGAAAAAAAAAAAAAGGTGATAGTTCATTTAAATTTTTGACCATTAACTCTATATATTAAGCAATATGAGAACTGTTGGTTACAATATTTGCTTGATTCCACAAAGGCGAATATTGTGGATCCATGCCTAAATTTTACAGACGTCTAGCACCTCTTGAACTTCTTTATTAGAATTTTTAATTGCGCCACTGAATGCAGACGTTGTTGTTGTAGCAAAATTTTGTTATCGATGAATGTCAACTCATGTATGTGAATTTCTTGGGATTGCATAATATTTTTGTCTTAAAATTAATAACATGGCAATTAAATCGGAATGAAGGAGTACATATTTGTGATGACGCTTAAAAAAATAGAGCGGTTACAAACCACAGAAAAAGAAAGTGCTAAATAGCTATACGCTCACATTTTAATTTCTATTAAAGAATGCTAATCTTCAAGGCATAAATCGTTTTTTGATGTTTGTATAGGAGCTTAATTTGCCCCTTGAATTAGGTAACATTTCTCCTACTTGGTTCACTCTTGTACCGTTCTTGTATATGCTGTGTACAACGCTTCCTCCTCCATAAATTTAGTGTACAGAAGCAAAATAAAAACACCACCACCCTAAATTATGCTTACTTCCGCCAACTCCTTCTGGCTCCGCCCAACAAGTAACTCGTAATCCTGCAAAATATAAAGATATACATGTGATAAAGGACGATAAAACACAACCCTCTGGGCATATCAAGCTCTAAGGTGAGGCTCTAAAAGGGCAAATTCCCGAGTAACGGTGAAATTTGTGTGCACAAGTTTTTTTGTTTTAACCAGCCAGTACTTGAAACTCACTGGTCCGACTAGCCCGGTTCGCGCGAGGGTCTGGGGTGAAGCTAGAGCTTCGCTTACAGTAGCTTTGGATCAAACCCGATATTTGTGTTTAAAAATTCACTCAATATGAATAAATAATTTATTACGAACCCAGTGAGTTGCAGTTTCAAGAACTCATAAATTCAAATCGTAACTCCGCTTCTGCGATAGGGCCCATTCAAGGAAAAAGCGATCCCTCCCAAGAGTTTCTTCGTTTCCAAGGCTCGAAATCAAGACAATGATTAAGGATGGAGTCATGGCGGGATCATATACATCCCACCACACTACGCTTTACTGGTGGGAGGACTATAACTCAGATGCAGAATTAGCAATTACAAGTAAAATGGATGCTTAACGTCCATTTCTCCTCCCACCAAATTCATGCGAAACAGGATTTGCAGAAGCAAACTGCTAACTAATGCCTAAGAAATGGTTCCACAATTCTCTACCGCAACAAAGACGACAGAATATAATCAAACACGCCATGAATGGAAGAAAACAACTGTTGACTACCAGTGAGAACTAACCTGTACAATAGCTTGCACACAAAGCTTTCCTGATAAGACAGCACCTTCCATTGACGCCAAGTATTTCTGTTTCGTGTAGTCACCAGCTAAATAGAACCCCTCTATAGGGGGTCTTTGCAAGGGCCGACAGGGTTCACAACCTGGCACAGTTTTATAAACAGACCTGAGGGGAAAAAACAGATCAATCAGGATTCTGTATGTAGATTCCGTTTGGACTGCAATTTTAGCAAATTACACAACTGTTAGCAAAATGCAGGGCTTCTAAATATTGTCAAAATATACTCGTACGAAGAGCAAGAAACCATATAATCATGAGCAACTAGGAAAGCAAAATGCTAGCTTACCTTGGAGTTTTGACAACATGATACTTAATATTTTTGCTTTACTCTGATCTGCCGAAATTTCATCAGGGAATAGCTTTGCTAGTTCCTTCATTGTAGCATCAATAATTTCCGAGTCACTACGAGATATCCACTCTTCTGCAGGTGCAAAAACCAATTCCAACATAGACTGATTGGGGTTGTAATATTCCTGCAGAGAAGCCACTTGTGTCAGAGGGCCCTAAACCACACATGAAAGGATAGTGGGCTAAGTTGTAATGCACTCTTGACCATACCCAGCAAAGGAAATAACTTCATGATAGACAGTTAATTGAATGTTCTATAATGAACCTAGTGAACTTATCCAACTTACTAGTAACCAGTGCTTTATATTTTGTACAACATTTACCAATAAAACTATGGCAACAACTCATACACTTACACAACAAGCACTATGCAATTTACCAGCAACTCTTCAGATTATAATTTGAGAACAATATGAATGGATACAGACGAGTTAATAACTTACATGTGACGGACATGTCAGCATACACACTGAGCACTGGGCTTCTGCATGAATATGAAAGAGATATTAAGAAAGGGAACCAATAGAAGTATCAGCAACAACATAATATCCTAAGAATTGAAAAAGGACCTCTATCACCTTGTCTCCACCAAGGCATCAACAGAGGTGCATTTAAATCAACATATAACTGACAGAACCTGGATAGCATAATCCTCCAGATCATTTTTCATGCCATGGGAAGTGGTTACCATGTCTATTCTTGACTGAATCTAGCCAGCTAATGCTTAGAGATTGGTTGGCTTTTGGGGGGTGGGGGGGAATAAAACTAATATGAAAATAGAGACATCAACACACAGAAGCTGCTTTGGAAGAACAAAATTAAACGAAATTAACCTGCTGAAGAGCAGATTATCTTCTGGGTTCTTCAATTTTCTGTCAAACCTGCAGTTCATACAATTGTTACTGGTTTGATATCAATAATGATAGTCGTTTCAGTATCTTAAGGATACATATGTATCCACAATTAAATTTAATTGATTGTCTTTTCAGCGGAATATTCAGCCACTAATATAGCTAATATACACAGGTAGCACAGAATTTGCACTTTTTCCTATCAAAGTTTTGGAAAAGCCATCCATAAGTTCTTCATTTTAAGGGAAATTAACACAAAAAGTGAGGAATATGCATGTCAACATTTATAACACAAACTGAACACGTATGTATAGACATTTACATGCATATGCATAGATATGCTAGATGAAAAAAACACTAACAAGTAAACATTTCACCGCTAACCATATATGGACATTTATCACAGGTACTCCGACTAACTTCCCCAACTTCTTGAAATATGGAATCTCTTTCCAGTCTTCAGGCAAAAGAAGCTTGAAAATATCCACTGGTTGGATCATCCAAAGTCAGCGAAAATTCTAAACTCATATTAAAAATGAGAAAACTGGAAGAAACGACTAGTATAACGGATATTATACCTGGAGTGGCAAACACGAAAGCATCTCCCACAATTGTACTGCCATCATTCAGTATAAAACACTTGACACTTCCATCCTCTTTCAGCTCAATCTTTTTTATTCGTGAGTTCAGTCTGACTTGTACACCTTTTGACTCAATATGTTCAACAATCGGCGTGCAAAGTCTCTCAGGAGGACTACCATCTAAAAAGGCCATTTTTGAACCATGTTTCTCCTGTTCATTAATAATTCAAAAGATATCAGGAAAGATAAACTGAGTGCTTGTTCACCATCGTTTCTTCTTCTTTCTGTGTTTTTCTTACTTCGGTGTGATAAATAGTTCACCTTCATTTCTTTAAGACATAAAAAATGCATACTAGGTGACAACTGAGCTGTTTGAAAGTGAATCAGTAAAGTAGTCCTTCATCCATGAGATTTAAGACGCTCCAGAAAAAGTATTAAAAAAAGAAAAACGGAAAAGACTCAAATATGCCATCAAACTATCGGAAATGGCTCATTTATGCCACTCGTCAATAGTTTGGCTCATTCATGCCATTGAACTATAGAAAATGGCTCATTTATGCCATCGAACTATAGGAAATGGCTCATTTATGCCATCGAACTATAGAAAATGGCTCATTTATGCCACTCATTAATAGTTTGACTCATTTATGCCATCACTCATTACCAAAATGACTCATCCATGTCATTTTTCATTAACGCCGGTTTTATAATACAGATATGACATGTGGCCTCCAATTAGAGGTCTACGTTGTTTAATTAAACCAGCTAAATTTTAAATACCAAATTAATAAAAAATGGGACCCATACACCTTATCCACCCACAACCATAATCTAGTTGGAGGCCACGTGTCATATATGGTATTGCAAATTCAGTTTTAATGAAATATGACATGGATGAGTCATTTTGATAACAGGCGATGGCATAAATGAGTCAAACTATTGATGAGTAGCATAAATGAGCCATTTTCTATAGTTCAATGACATAAATGAGCCATTTCCTATAGTTCGATGGCATAAATGAGCCAAACTATTGACGAGTTACATAAATCAGCCATTTCTGATAGTTGGATGGCATATTTGAGCCTTTTCCGAAATAAAAAAGAAGAAGGACGGTCAATATAAGTGTCCAACTTGCCATTAATCAGTTCAGCTCCTTCTAGTAGAAGCTCCTAAGAATAGGTCGATCAATTACAAACTTCTATATCAGTCAAAAACAATGTCCTCAACCCAGAGAAACCTCTCCCTACAAATTCATGCCATATGAGAGACCTCGTAGGAATAAATTATTTCGCTCTTTTGTTTTTAACGTGGGGCCAGGATGCTAACCTGAAGAAATCTGTTCAACGCGATCAAGATGCACTGCATTGAAAGCTCATCAGGGTTTATGAAGTTAAGTGCCTTTGACATGGCGATGAACACCTCATCCGTCACCCTATCCGGCACACCCTGCAAAGAAAATTACTGCTGCTGATATTTGCTCGATCTATGTTGTTAGCATGAGAAAGGTGGATATCTAATTATCCACCATGAGAAAGGGAAATAATGCTCCTGTAGATTCTTGTCCTTTGACTTCACTTACATAACTTTGATTTAATAGAGATAACAAGTATGATTACTATATTAACCAGGTTGGCTCAAGCTAGCGTCTCAACTGTCATTTGTGCAATAAGACAGCAATAGCAGCAGCAAACTTCCACATTGATGACGAAGCTGGTATCCATATCTAATAATTTCACTCCCAAAGCCTGCCTTATCATCCCTTCAAATATTTACTCTTCCAATATATGTCTCCTTTTTTTATGTTCAATCGATCTTCCAATGACAACTCAAAATAAAATTGTCATTTCATTTGGTGTGCATATGTCAAAGAAAGTCCCTAAAGCAAAGTTTTAAGGAAAGTTTACTTAAAAATCCAAAATACTACACACAAAAAGGAAATACTTTGTTATCACTTATAAAATCACAAACTAATCCATTAGAGAAAAGGCGATTAAACATAAAGTTCGTTCTTTAATTTCATTCCATTAAAGGTAGCTACCACGGCCCTCCTTATTCATACAATCATAGTAGTAAAGATGCTACTACTACAGCACCATGGATGTATTACGCTTATTGAATTAATTACCAGTAAACATATATACTACCCTTCGATTGTGGACTGAATCACGTCGATCTTTATTGTGCTTCTATATTTGCTTCAGACCACGAAAGACAGGTTAAAACATTGTAAAATGCATTACAATTACATATACACTTGTTACATTGTAACATAAAAAGAGCCTTTCATATAGAACGAGTTCTTGCTATAATTCAGTGTCGCTAAACTTTGTGTCCACCATATGCTTGGAAGTTCCCACTGTGTCCGCTTCCCCATCCATCCATAACCCTGTTTGTCCAAAAACCTTTGTTTCAGAGAGGCCATCGACAAGTTTCTCCTGTAATTTATTCTTGTCCCAAAAAAAAAAACCCAATGGACTTTTGAATCCATTGGATAAAAAAGTGAAAAGTGGCACAGGATCAAAAAGACAGAATAACTGAGCAGACCGCTAAGAAACTACGGAAGACGAACAGGACCAGCAAGACCAGTTAGCTTGGCCGAGTAGCCATAACATGTGTATGTTTTGAAACGTGTGACCATCTCAAAAAGCTTAAGCTATTAGAGAGGATACACTTTTTTATTTACTTAATTATATCTTCAACACGACCCTCACGTGCGGGTCTGCAGATTTTTGCCAAGCACGTGAAAATGATGGATGGAGCCAAAAAGGGGAAAGCACACGGCGAGACATATGTATGTAAGTAGAAACAAGGACGTAGTAGAGTACAATTATTTTGGTTGTATGTTTAATTTAAGTAGGAGTGGAGTAGTAGTAGTAGTTGTTGTGGAGTTGATTTTGGATTGTAACTATATATGAATTTAATCATCCCCTTGAATATACCAACAGCAAAGCATAGTGGCACATCGACGGAGAATGTAAATCCGGGCTCGTTGTTCTTTAATCAAGGAAGCACACTTTCTTGAAATGTTGTTCTTCTTTTTTGATGAGTATGACACTTGCTTTACTTGTTGATCAGCCATGATTAGTTCTTGATTACTAGTTAAAGATGATAACTTTAGTTTTGGTGGTGGAGAAGAAAGAAAAAGATTGAGAAAAGAGTAAAGGGGAAAAAAGCTCAACTTGAGAGCTGGACCCTGATTGGAAAAAAATGGTGAAGGAAACAGGTATTTATGCCAAGAAATGCAAGGGGACCGGGGGGTTGGGGGGGGGGGTGTGTGGTTAAACAATGAACATGGTCACTTCGAAAAATGGGGGATTTGCATGGAAAGAAACAGCAGTTTTGAATCTTAGAGAGCTATTTGGTGAGAAAATAACAAATATGGTCCATTATCTTTGATACGTAGTAAGTTTAAAATAGTATTTTAGTATCAACTGAGCAGTTTTGGTCCTTTAAGTTTGTTAAAAGTAAGCACTTTTGATCTCCGTCGTTTACCAAATCACATTATTAAATTTAATTGAATCTGTGAAAATAGAAAATATTTAACGGTAATTCACATTTGAAATACAAATTTTGTAGTTTATATTATTTTTGTTCTATTTCAAGAATCTGGTGTAATTTCTGTTATTTTTTGTTCATATTTGTGTTTTTCATAGTTGCGATTAAATCTAAATATTGATGGAGAAAAAAAAACGTAAAAAGATCAAAACTTTTCAATTGACTATTTTAAACCTGCTATAAAAAAAATAAGGGACCATTTTTATCTTTTCTCGTAATTTGGCTGCGAAAAGAGAGGAGTGAACGTGGGGGTATGTATTCTTCTGAGGCATAGTAAATTGGAATATAAGGGATGATTGTTAAATTTGTTGTAGTTATGTGTGTTTTGGTGCGTGTGTTTTGATTAGAAAAGTGGTAAAGTGAGCGTGAGAAAAGGAAAGTGGCTTAATCTGGACAAGGCATCCCTATGGGATTTGGGAACACGATGTCGGCTACTTCACTGTAGCTTTTGAAATTTGGGTCCAGATTTTCTTGTTCTGGTTCCAGCGTGGATCAAACGGCCAATAATTTATTTTCCTTTAGGTATTTCACATTCAAAACTTACTCTCCTGATTAATTTGAGTTGGCATTGAGTAGACTCGTTAAGAAAATAAGGTGCTTCCTATCAAACGACGGTAAAAACTCTTTCAACTAAGTGGTTTTTTTCGACATATTCATGTTTATAATCTGAACAGAAAATAAAATCTTCGAGTCTTCATGCTTAAACTCATGTACAAGCTAAATTATGATAATAGATCGACATTCACTTGTGTAAAATAAGATGCAATTGCTACCAAGAGATTTTTCATTCCTAGAACTGAAACTCGAAAAAGGAATCTCAATTATCTTACCACGCCAATTGGAGGTAACGTTCAGTACTCACTTTGCTCTTAGCTGGCTTCTATTATTGTTTTTATATTAAATCCCAAGATTATAGCTGACTGGCTTTATGTACTTCATGAAATTGAAGTGCCACCTTCATTTAATATTTAACGTAACCAAGCTTGGATATTTATAATCTAATTTTGCAAACCACTATGTATAATGCAAATACAGTTTATAGGATCCCAATTTTTCACGTTTTGGGACAACCAAAAATCTCCATAGATCTACTTGTTTATACTGTCAGAAATCATTAGCTCGAAGCTTATCAGTGTTCTAAATAAGAAGTAAATACGATACACCTGTTCAATCATCAGCAACATGAGATTTTTATCTAGTTATTTATAAGATTAGCTTAATGTGGAGTGCCAACTGACTGCTGCATTCAAACCCGACCATTAGTAGCCTAACTTATACATCATATCTTTATCTTCCCTGCTAAAGATACCATCTTTACAATTGAGTAAATCTTACTGAGTTTTAAGTAGTATATATTGTCGCCATGAATAATATTTATATCATCGTGTCATCATGTAGCAGGTAAAATTTCTAATTTTCAAGATTTCAAATCTCATATTTTAACGAGACTTTTATGTAAATATCTGTAAACCAAACAAAAAAATGAGATTTATACACCATCGTATTCAATTTTTTACACTAGGAGATTATAATTTTAAAGGACGATACACAAGTTTCATCAATCAAAAGGCATGTGCCTTCACTTTGATTTTGGAGCTTATACATTTCTGGGAAACCCTCAACACATTTGACAAAATAGGTCGGTCCAATAATCTCTGAGTTATAAACCTTAATAAGAGAATGAAAATCCCTCTCTTTAATCACAATTGTATTCCCAAGAAGTAGGAGGGATTTTCTAAGAACAAAAGTGATGCTGCAATTAGGAAAAAGAGGAGTGTAGTAGAACACAGTACCCATTCAGTGAACCAAAAGAGTGAAGATACGATAGATATGGGGGTGAGAGGCTTTTTCTAAGAACATTCCTTTTTTGTAGGTTGTTTCGTACATCTTTTTGCATTTCTTATCTGAATACAGTGTATGTCCGAGAGTGTAGCAAAAGCTACCCTGATCCCCCATTGTTGTAAGTGAACAGCTAGTTGACTAACGACGCAAATCATAATATATAATCAAAGTTTGATTAGATATTAAGTTGAATAGGGAGAATCTACTACTTTTATATTTTTATTTTATATGATGATATTTGACCGAATATTTTTGCAGACGGCTTTATCATGTTTTTATAGTATACTGCCATAGCTTATTCGCGCCCGTTATTTCTTGACCATACTGCTTTGTACTATTTGTCCTTAAGCCACGGGTCTACCGGAAATAGGCTCTCTGCCTCACAAGGTAGAGGGAAGGTCTGCGTACACTCTACCCTACCTAGACCCTACGTTGTGAGATTTCACTGGTTATGTTGTTGTTTATTGTTATAAGATTTGACCTAAACTAAGCTTAAATGAAATGTCTTGTATGTCAGAATATATTCATATATTCAATCTCAATTCACTTATCGTGCGTTCGATCTCACTTTGGATACAGATAGCGCAGCCATGTATGGTGAAGGAGTTCAATTAATTCCTTTTCACTATAAAATTGCACTGCACATATAGGTAAAAGAAAATTATGTATACGTA
The DNA here is from genome assembly GCF_029784015.1 of Lycium ferocissimum. NCBI lineage: Eukaryota > Viridiplantae > Streptophyta > Magnoliopsida > Solanales > Solanaceae > Lycium > Lycium ferocissimum. The sequence continues at coordinate 20,998 of NW_026726136.1, forward strand.
TAACTTGTTGAATCCCTTCTACACATGTAGAAAATTTATTGTGTAGCTTTTTTGATAGAATTTCTAATTGCACCGCTGAATGCAGACGTTGTAGTAAAATTTTGTTATCTTGGTTCAGTAGGGACGTTTAGTTTCAAGAAAGTTGAATATCGAGAAATTTCAACTAATGCATGTGCATTTCTTGGGATCGCATACTATTTATCTCAAAATTAATAACATGGCAACTAAATCGGGATGAAATACATAGTTGTGAGTACTCTTAAAGAAATAGAGGGCTTACAAACACCAGAAAAAAGAAGAAAAGGGAAGGAAGTGATACACAGCTATATGCTTATATTTTAACTTCTGATTAAAGAATGCTAATCTTCAAGTCGTCATCATTTTTTGATGTTTGTATAGGAGCTTGCCCCTTGAATTAGGTAACATTTCTCCTACTTGGTTCACTCTGTACTGTTCTTGTATACTGTGTACAACGCTAATTCAGAATGGCCTCCATCTTAAATCTAGTGTATAGAAGCAACATACTAGCTCCACTAGGCTAAACTACGCTTGCTTCTGCCAACTTTCTCTGGCTCCGGCCAACAAGTAACTCATAATCCTGCAAAATATAAAGATAAATGTGTAATAAAGGATGATAAAAGACAACCCCTCTGCATATATCAAACTACTACTGAGGCTCTAAAGGCGCAGAGTTCCCAAGTGACACTGCAATCGGTATTTGAAACTCACTGGCCCGACAATTCCAGTTTAGCACCTCAGAGGGCCCATTTAAAGGGAAAAGCGAAAAGCGCTCCCGGGCTCCAAGAGTTGTCTGTTTCCAAAGCTCAAACCTTAGACCATGGTTAAGGATGGAAGAATCCTATCCATCCGACCACATTCCTTGGACTTTAGTGGTGTGTGCACAAAATATTACATCGGTTGGAGAATATAACTTGATGCATAATTAAAAATTATAGGTGAAAGAGCGTGCTTTAACGTCCATTTCTGTCGCAGGTATAAGTTGATAGAAAGAAACAACTGCTGACAACCAGTAAGAACTAACCTGTAAAATAGCTTGCGCACAGAGTTTTCCTGATAAGACAGCGCCTTCCATTGAAGCCAAGTATTTCTGTTTCGTGTAGTCACCAGCTAAATAAAACCCCTCTATTGGGGATCTTTGCAACGGCCGACAGGGTTCACAACCTGGCACAGTTTTATAAACAGACCTGAGATAGAAAAAGAAAAAAACAGATCAATCAGGGTTAGTATATAGATTCCATTTTGGACTGTGATTCTAGCAAATTACACAACTGTTAGCAAATGAAGGACTCCCAAATATTGTCTAAATATACTCGTATGAAGAGCGAGAAATCATATCATGATGAGCAATGACGAAAGCAAAAAGATATCTGACCTTGGAGTTTTTACAACATGATACTTCAATATTTTTGCTTTACTCTGATCTGCCGAAATTTCATCAGGGAAAAGCTTTGCTAGTTCCTTCATTGTAGCATCAATAATTTCTGAGTCACTACGGGATATCCACTCTTCTGCTGGTGCAAAAACCAATTCCAACATAGACTGATTCGGGTTGTAATATTCCTGCAGCGAGGCCACTTATGTCAGAGGGCCCTAAACCACACATGAAAGGACTTGACTATACCCAGCAAAGGAAATAACTTCATGATAGACAGTTAATTGAATGTTCTATAATGAACCTAGTTAACTTATCCAACTTATTGGTAACCACCGCTTTATATTTTGTACAACATTGACCAATAAAAATCTGGCAGCAACTCATACACTTACACAACAAGCACTATGCAATTTACCTTACATGTGACGGACATGTCAGCATACACACTGAGCAGTGGGCTTCTGCATGAACACGAAAGAGATATTAAGGGAACCAATAGAAGTATCAGCAACAACATAATGTCCTAAGAATTGGAAAAGGACCTCTATCATCTTGTCTCACCAAGACTGGGAGGGGGGAAGGGAAGAATAAAATTAAACGAAATTAACCTGCTGAAGAGCAGATTATCTTCTGTGTTCTTCAGTTTTCTGTCAAACCTGCAGTTTAAATTATACAATTGTTATTGGTTTGATATCAATAATGATAGTCGTTTCAGTATCTTAAGGATACATATGTATCCACAATTAAATTAAATTGATTGTCTTTTCAGCGGAAAATTCAGCCACTAATAGCTAATATACAAAGGTAGCACAGAAATTTGCACTTTTTCCTATCAAAGTTTTGGAAAAGCCAACATCCGTAAGTTCCTCATTAAACGGAAATTAACACAAAACCGAGGAATATGCATGTCAACATTTACAACACAACTGAACAAGTATGTATAGACATTTACATGCACATGCATAGATATGCTAGATGAAGAAAAAACACTAACAAGTAAATTTTTCACCAACCATATATGGACATTTATCACAGGTACTCCGACTAACTTCTCCAACTTCTTGAAATATGGAATCTCTTTCCAGTCTTCAGGCAAAAGAAGCTTGAAAATATCCACTGGTTGGATCATCCAAAGTCAGCAAAAAATTCTAAATTCATATTAAGAACGCGAAAACTGGAAGACACACCTATATAATGGATATTATACCTGGAGTGGCAAACACGAAAGCATCTCCCACAATTGTACTACCATCATTCAGTATAAAACACTTGACACTTCCATCCTCATTCAGCTCAATCTTTTTTATTCGTGAGTTCAGTCTGACTTGGCCACCTTTTGACTCAATATGTTCAACAATCGGCATGCAAAGTCTCTCAGGAGGACTACCATCTAAAAAGGCCATTTTTGAACCATGTTTCTCCTGTTCATTAATAATTCAAAAAATATTAGGAAAGATAAACTCAGTGCTTGTTCACCATCATTTCTTCTTCTTTCTGTTTTTTCTTACTTCGGGGTGATAAGTAGTTTACCTTCATTTCTTTAAGACATAAAAAATGCATACTAGATGAAAACTGAGCTGTTTGAAAGTGAATCAGTAAAGTAGTCCTTCATCCACGAGATTTAGGGTATCAATAACAGTAGGCCCCATTTCATAACATCGTAAAGGAAAATGGTCGTTCCAGAAGATACTCCAGAAAGTATTGGAAAAGAAAAAAGGAGGAGGACGGTTAATATAAGTGTCCAACTTGCCATTAATCAGTTCAGCTCCTTCTAGTAGAAGCTCCTAAGAGTAGGTCAATCAATTACAAACTTCTATATCAGTCAAAAACAATGTCCTCAACCCAGAAAAACCTCTCCCTACAAATTCATGCCATATGAGAGACCTCGTAGGAATAAATTATTTCGCTCTCTTTTTTGTTTTTAACCTGGGATCAGGATGCTAACCTGAAGAAATCTGTTCAACGCGATCAAGATGCACTGCATTGAAAGCTCATCAGGGTTTATGAAGTTAAGTGCCTTTGACATGGCGATGAACACCTCATCCGTCACCCTATCCGGCACACCCTGCAAAGAAAATTACTGCTGCTGATATTTGCTCGATCTCTGTTGTTAGCATGAGAAAGACAGGTGGATATTCTAATTAACAATTTGTGTGTGAACTACATAGTCAGGGTCATGTACTTAAAAAGTAAGATAAAATGATTACGCACTTGTTTCCTCATCCAGTCCTTAACACTTATCCCATCTTGAGCTTCAACATAAGATTGCCCACCAAGCATTGCTGGTAAGAGTCCAATCGCAAATTTGACTTTCTCTGGCCATGTAAGCATTTCATTGTTCTTTAGGATAGCCAAAATTCCTGCAAATCACATTAAATTAATTTAGGCATGGATAGAGAAATGAAGGTATAAGTAAAACTGGCTTATGCTTGCATTACTTAGAACATATACCCAGTGTCAAACATTAGCTGCACAGAGATGGACCGTTGAAGAAATAACGAACCTTTATGCTCTTTTAAGGTTAGCGAAGTGCCAGAGGTGTTAATGGAGTAATCACTTTCATTACTTATTAGGGAATATAGAAGGGAGAAATTTACTCATGATTAGCGATTTAGCTCACCATTTAAAGGAGCAGGTAAAGCTTCGGGGAAATCAAAGCGGCTGAATTCTCCTGGTTTGTTTGGCATTGCAAATATCATCGAATGTTCCTTCCACTGCAATCGATCGTTAATCCCTAATTCTCCAAACAGGTTCTGCATATTTGGGTAAGCCCCAACTTAAAAGAGATCAAGTACCAACTTGTATGAGTCACTATGTGAATAACAAGATGAGAAAGGAGAAGCAAGGATAGTTATCAGTTTAATGGACAAAAAAATCTCAAAAGAAATTGCAATGACAGTATTAGAAGATTAATGTAAACATATGGTAAACAGTATGCGGAGTTAAACTTACAGAATATGTGCAAACCAGTCTCGTACCAATCTCCATCGTCATCTTTCCATGCAGCTACCTAAAGGCAGATATAAAGTATCAACAGCAGAACACATAAAGACTAATGCTGAATCAATCTTTTGCCTATACAACTAGATTCTTGGTAACCGATTCAGTAGGACAATCCATTCCAGCCATTTTCAAATGAAAGCACATAGATGCATAAAATACGAGGAAGAAGTAGTATGCAAATCGATTCTTGATTAAAGAATATTGAAAGGGCAAAAAAGGTAGAGATTAAAATGTGTCCTGCCAGAATGCATGAACTATCTAGTAGCAGGAGAACAAATAGTAAGTATGCCAAATACCAACTTGCACCTAAATACACATGTAACTAAACAAGTAGGCAAAGAAAAGAGAGTTAAAACTGTAAAACTGGAAAATTTTAGGACAGGTCAATTTCCTCCCAAAACCGAGAGAAAGAGAGGAAAGAGGGGGGGGAGGAACTAAAAACTAAATGCACGAAAAGTTGGATGCTTGACCTTCAAAGATTAGCTGAAAAAGAAAAATAGACAGTTACAAATAGGAATAGTGAACAACCAGCAATTGCTTAACTGAAAGTTGACAGAGTGTGAAAATTGTTTTCTGTGAAACAAACAGAAACAGTAACCCCCCCCCCCTCTCGCGGAAGGACTAGTAATAGGGAAAGACACAAAATAAGGGGATTTTAATCTTCTCAACCTTTCCACCTAGAACATCCCTTGCCTCCAGCAGTATCGGTTTGTGACCAGCATCTGCCAAATATTTTGCTGTAGACAGACCACCCAAACCTGATTTGCGAAAAAGTTGAATTATAATAAAATCAAGTTACAACACCATTTATCTGAAAAGCTATCTAGTACCTAGCCCAGCATTATTTATTATACTCCTCTCTAGTACAATAGAACGAATCATGCAAACAACACTTCTTCTTTAGGTAGTCAGATAATTCTCAACTAGTTGATTATAGTACAAGTTGAATATGATTTGGTACGGTAGTTTGCAAGCCAAGTCAATGAACAAGCTCAAGGCTGCTGACAGGTCACTTGTCCCAACGTAGTAAAGATGAAATATGAAGATCTAGACGATATCTCCTTCCCTTTCTCACATATTGCATGTATTAGAAAAGAGCAACCCCGTATGTGTAACTTAATTTGTAATTTGACCTTTGAATTGGTATTGAAAATTTGGAACCCAAATACTGCGATAATAGGTATAGTGGGATCAACCTTGCACTGGAAATTAGTTCATATGCCTCCGATACTTTCAGAGTCATCATTTAGACATGCCACTCAATCGACAGCATGTTCACCGACTTATACATGGCTGAATAGTCAAAATCAACACTTATGTAACTGCTCCTAATCCAATCAGCAGGGACTTTCAAAATGACAAGAGCTTAATAACCTCAAATTTTGCAGTCCAAAACGGTTAATCAGAAAAGGCATGTACAGATAAATGTTCTAGTGATAATACAACAATATTATGCTTCCTTCCAAATAAAGCAAAATGAAGACTACAAAGATAGATGATTGGAATATTACCTGCACCAGCAATAACAATCTCCAACGGTTTAGTTGGGCGTGGAGAAGTACGGAATGATGATGATAAGAATGCAGCCTCCAAATAATTAACTGTATTGTCTAGCTCTGGTCTTGGATAATCAACGCAAACTACCTGAATGACAAGATACTTCCTTTATTTTAGAGAACATACGCCTTGTGATCATAATTCGAGTCATCAGTCTATTTTATTCAAACCAAACCTTTAAAGGATTAAAGTCCTTTGCCAGCCTTCTGCTCGTGGCATGGGGACTACGAATCTTTAACTTGTAGCCCATGGATTCGCTACCACCAAAACATAATGAATTCCTTTGCAAGCAGCCATCTTGATTTTCAGTTCCCAAAGAAGACCTTGAGCTCCATAGAAAAGCTGAATTTCCTTGGACTCTCAAGTTAACAGCAGAAACAAGTCCAATTTGGGGCATTTTACTGAACAATAGCAGTAAAACCTGCCATGACGATATTTCAGTGTAAGAAGATCGTCTATTGGTGAACCTAAATAGTACTAAGTAAAATCCCTTTCTAGTTCAGAACCATTTATCAGACAAAAATATATACAAAAGTAAAAAAAGATTCTAGCTTTACAGTCCATATGAGACTGGTTCTTACATATGCACAAAATCAAGTAAAAAGAAAGCACCCATCACAGAAAATAACAAGATCCAAGGCCTCAAAAGGGCGTAAAGAAGAATTCAAACGGGTGGTACACGTTAAAGAAAGTGAAAAAGAGATAAGCGTTTCTCATGTAAAGCATTCAGTTGATGTAATCAAAGAAACCAAAATCTTTTCTTACCTCTGAATGAAACAGCCGTATTTCACGTTGTGGGTTCTGAAACCAAGATTATGTTTGAAGTTATAGGAATTCGTTATGTACAAGATAAATATACAAACAAAATTTGGGTGGGGTTGAAGTTGAAAGAAGAGTTAAAAGTGGGAACTGGAAATTTGCGGTGGTTTGGCAGTTACCTACAAAAAGATACTCAGGAAGCTTAAGGAAGTGTTATGTTGAATCATTTTGTATATTAAAAACTAATTTTTGGTGGAGGTGCCTGGTTTTGGTGGTTTGGCCACTTCCGTTAATAGTTAATATAGAGCCCGTTTGAATTAGCTTATAAGTAGTTTTCAATTATTATTTTTTTACTGTTTAGCTGGTCAGTTTAAAATTATTTTATATTTAAAATAAATGTAAAAATATAATTAAGTCTGTTTAGCTTATCTTATTTAAAACAGCTTATAAGCTGCTGTTCTTTTTAAGCCCATTCAAATAGGCTCATACTATGATTTTGTTTGGTATTAGCTGGAATATGTTATCTTCTTAACTCAATCTGATGTAACTCTCACACACTGGAGCGGCTATATGACTCCAAAACTGGACACGTCTCCACTATTGGCTGTAGCCATAGCCACACTTGGGAGATAAAACACCTCTGCTTCCTTTTTAATAATTTCTCATTTTCTTGCTTTGCTCATCCCTTTTATATTTTGGTTATTTTGCTCACACCTAGATCAATTAATTTTGTAGTCCTTTATAAATTTATTTTTAATTTTATGTTCTTTTTAGAAGAGATTTTCATTTTATAGGTGAGAGATATGAAAAGATCATTTTTTCCTATTTGTAAGTGTAACTTGTAAGTGGTCGAAAGCATTTCCTCCGGGTTTGTGGGTCTCAAAGGCTCCATTTGACCCATTTTTCTAATTAATATTCTTTTTAAGGGTAAATCAAATTTTGATATAAACACCTACTAGTATCAAGGATTGTTATGTGTTTGTCCTAACTTTTCTTTCATGTGTAAGTTTGTGCCTAATTTATAGAGCTGTCCACTTTGTTTAATCTATATATAATATAAAGCTAGGCATAGATAAGGTGATGTGGCACCTCTCTATGGCCAGCATTCATATTTATCTTTTTTCTCCTTTTTTGAATTTTTTCTACATAGAAATAAAAGGAAGAAAAGAAATCTTTATTTTAGCTATAGTTATAACATTTTTAGTAGCTACAGTTACAACATTAAAATGACACAGAATTAAAAGAGAAATAAACAGTTGCTTCATAACGTGAAGAGGGCAACCGTTATGTCTTCTACATAAAAGATCAATCTGAAAGGCAAAAATATTTAAAGTGAAAGAGAATCACAAAACATTTCCAAAAAAGTATGGTAGCTAAAAGTTATTCACAACCTAATTTTCATGTGCTCATTCTTGTAGGTTGGGTGGAGTAGAAAGGAACATTATCACGGCATCAAAGTGGCTAATAAGCAAGGAGTTTGCACCAAGTTACCAACAACGAAAGATGAACAATACAAACTCTATACGTTTCCTTGCAAATTGTGTTCTTTTCATTCTCCTCTTTTATACAGAAAATGTATAATGTGTCTAAAATGGTACAAAAAGTATTTATGGAATTTTACAGAAAATTAGGATGACAAATAAAAGGATTTGGCTGGGTAACTAAAATAGAATTGATGGGAGGCAATAAGGAAAGGAGCAAACGGAAAAGGAAAAAGAATATAGATGGGAGCACTAATTTACGGAAATTTAAAAAAAAGAGAGAAAGAAGAAGACCAAAGAAAGTATACGAAATAGGAGTAACAGAAGATACAAAATTAATTTCGTCATTGACGGGTTCTGCTATCTAGAAGTCAAAATTTTCTTCCCTTTAATTTTGGTTTCCTTTTCTTTTCTTTCAATAATAACGTATGTATATGGAAAAAATATGACAACAAAATCTTAAATAACTTACCATTCTCTTGCCATATAATATTTCTAAGCTAATTTATTTTTCTTTGTTTAAAAGACAGAATATATTTTTATGTTAATTACTAAGTAATTAGTATTATATTCATGAAACATAAAAATCTATTTTGTAGTATTAATTTTTTATTTTATTGTTTAAATGCTTTACAAATGAGATAATTTCTTAAGTTAAGTTGAAAAAATAGATTGCACTAAAGAAAGAAAAGAAATAAATGGAAGGGAAAAAAAAGGCAAATATAATCTCTATGACAGTCAAGTTTTTTCAAATCCGATTTTTTATGTTATATTTTACTTTTTTATAATAGCATTTCACCTATAACAGGAACAACCAACTTTATAACAATACGCTCTTTGTAAAATTACCCCCGATATAGCAGCTATCTTATTTTTTTGATAATATAATAATTAACAGTCTTTATAAAAATAAAATATCTATAATTACCAATAATAAGTGTAGAGATTTTGACCAATATTTGATTCTTTAATACACTATCTATGACAAAAAATATCATATGAATATATATATTTTCATCATTAAAAGATTTTCCTTCGTTATACAAATGTGATTAAGCTTAGAAATGGTACTAATTATTATATACTTTTCAGGTTCATCCTTCGGCGCCTGAGGTGGCGACTCCCAACGAGGAAGAGGTCGAGTTTCCGGCACCTAGCTCGGCCGAGGTTCGAGCATGCCGGCGGAACAGATCCCAAGAAGAAGCACGTTCTAGTCGGGGCGCACGGGCGGGGGAAGAGGAGATGATCATGACTTGGAGCGCCCGGTTATTAAGAGGAAGAAGGACGATGGCGAGGGCGGTGGGGATGGCATGAGCCTTAGGCCTAGGGATAGTCTCCGGCATACTACATGTGGGACCCATCCTCGATAGTGTATATACATTAGTGTTATACAATTTATCGTAAATATTATATATTTTTTGCATATTTATACATATTATCTTAGTTTTTATTATTGTTTATAGTTTCACATCCTAAATTGATTAAAAAAAAAAAGTGACACGTTCGAAATAAAGTTAAGCATTAATTTAAAAATAAGATGAAACCCTAAAAGATAAATAACGTAAAGCTAATGACTACAAGTCTTCAAACAAAAAAGGACTTTGAGCACTTTTCAACCACTAAAACGACAATCCAAAGTATTGCGTATTCTTTATGTATTGAGCCTATCTTATTAATTGTACAAATATAAGTAGGGTTCTATATAAAATATTGAAGTTCCGGAGTCTCAAAGCATGATTAATATACGGCTAAATTACGTAAAAAGGAGTGAAAATGGAATAAGAGTTAGGAAAATGGTGGACTACTATAGCGCAGTAAAATAATGCGCTATAGATAAAAGCCAACTATCTATAGCGCATTATTTTACTGCGCTAAAGGTCCTTCCAGTTAACTGCTATAGCGCAGTAAAATAATGCGCTAAAGCACTTAACGGAGCCGTTACAGTTAAGTGCTTTAGCGCAGTATTTTACTGCGCTAAAGGTACTTTTGTAACATTTTTTTTGTTGGGGTATTTTGGTTCAAAATAATTTTTTTTGGGGCATTTTGGTTCCGGATTCCTTCCGTTAATAGTTAATAGAGCCCGTTTGCATGGGCTGTTTTCAGCTTTTTTTGAGTGTTTGACTGGCCAGCTAAAAGTTATTTTGTGTTTAACATAAATCCAAAAATATAATTGAACCCATTTGATTTAGCTTATTTTAAGCAACAAGCCCATCCAAACCAGAGGCGGATCTAGGATTTGAAGCTGGCGGGTGCCATGATTCTTCAATGTACATCTTGTTAGGAACGTGTGTTTGGGTCGGGTCCATCTCTTTTTAATTTATTCGGGTAAACTTGATAGGGTTTTTTTTTGGGAAAACTACGTATATATACATGTTAAGGAGAAATATTTACGAAACGTAACGATAGTTTTCCTTATTTACAAAACATAACGATATATTACAAAACATGACGGATTTTCATATATTTTTCGTTTTTTTATTTTTTTTCCAGAAAATATATATATTTTTTATAAAAAATATATTTTTTTTAAAAAAATAATTTTTATATATATTTTTTAAATATTATTATTATTTTTTTTTGCTCAATGGCTTAAAAAATTACCTCATATTTCTATGTATGAAAGTTGTATGAAATGTGTATGTGTGAGCAAAAATTTTAATATAATTTTCATATACAAAATTTTGAGCGAAAACTTTAAGCCTTGAATATTGTATGAAAATTGTTACAATGTTGTTGTAGTTGTATTAATTTTCCGAAACCTAATATGAAATTTATATACAAACAATGTGAATGAAATTCTAAGTCTTGAGGAAGATATACACATTTCATACCATTCTCATGCATAAAATTTTAAGCATAATGTTTAAGCCTTGATCAAGATATACACATTTCATACGTTCTTCATACATAAAATTTGAGCGAACTTTTTAAGCCTTGAGCAAGATATACACATTTCATACACAAAAATTTGAGCGATTATTTTAAGTCTTGAATGTTGTATCAAAGTTATATACAATGTTGTTGTAGTTGTATTAATTTTACGAAATCTAACATGAACTTTATACATGAAAATGTGAGCGAAATTTTAAGACATGAGCAAGATACAAATTTCATATTGTTTTCATACACACAATTTTGAGCGGATTTTTAAGCCTTGAACGAGATATACACATTTCATACATTTTTCATACACTAAATTTTGAGCAAACTTTTTAAGTCTTGAGCGAGATATACACATTTCATACAACTTTCATACATAAGTTTTTGAGCAAAAAAAAAAAAAAAAAAAATTAAAAAAAAAATTAAAAAAAATTAAAAAAAATATTTTTTTTAAAAAAATAAAAAAATATTTTTTAAAAAAATGATTTTTAAAAAATAAAAAATAATTTAATTTAATTTATTTTTTTTAAATATAAAGCATGTTTTGTATAGGATTTGTAATGTTATGTTTTGTAAATATAAAACTATCGTCACGTTTCGTAAATATTTCTCCTTAAGATGTATATATATGTCAAAGTTATTTGCAAATATGAAAATTACATCTCAAAAATCAAGAAACGAACATAATTTGCATCTTAAACAAGGAATAGCACTCATCAACACTCATTAACAACAGCAGTAAAATCAACATTTTCACCAAGGGACTTGCATCTCTTATGTATATTAAAAAATGAATTTGCACAAGTAAAATAACAAATTCAATAAGGGAATTGCACCAATCAAAATAAATAAAAAAAACAATAGAAAAACTCTTTAATAGGTAAATACACCCCATAAGTAAATGTAGAATTAGATAAACTACAAGTTCTCAATAATAAATCATAAATTTCATGTTTTTTCTAAGCAGTGCTTACGAAATTTCCATCACAATTTAAGTTGTAAAGTGATTTAAATTGAATTTAACAATTATAGAATAGCATAAATTTTTATAATACACTCCTTCCGTCCATTTTTATTTGTCCATTATACTAAAAATATATGTCCACTTTTACTTGTAAGTTATATAGTTTGAAAAACCAAGACATAATTTACCACTTTATACCTATTTTACCCTTATTATTAAGTACTCCAATTCATTTCTCATTTTATTTATTACTTATTAAGAGTGTCCCAAGTCAAATATAGACAATTAAACATGGACAGAGGGAGTAATAAACAAAAGAAATTATAAAAAAAAAATTAAAAAAAATGAAATTTTGATCTCATTCCAAAATTCCATTGAGACCCAAGTTTTTCGATTTAAATACTCACAAATTTGAGATTCAGAGAAATGCTTAATTTAAGGGATTTTGAAGTTTCTATTTTTGTGTTCTCGCCAGAAATCACAGATAAAATAATAGAAAAGAGGAAAGAAAATATAAATAATAAAAAGATAAATAGAAAATTGAGAGGGCCGAAAAGGGAATTACTGGTACAAAGTAAGTAAAAAGCGCAAAGAAGAAGGGAGTCGGAAAATGTTCAAGATAGATTCAAACTTGTGTCTACCGTAAGTTAAGACCTTTGTCTAATTTACGACTGGGGTGGCAGGATCAAATATTTAACCTAATTTAAGCAAATTGCAACATAAGTATATAAAAAATTTATTAATCGAGGGGGTGGCACCACCCCACCCGAAAGGGTGGATCCGCCCCTGATCCAAACAAGCTCATACTATAATTTTGTTTGGTATTAGCTGGAATATGTTTTCTTAACTCAATCTGCTGTAACTTTCACGCACTGGAGCGGCTATATGACTCCAAAATTGGACACGTCCCCACTATTGGCTGTAGCCATAGCCACACTAGGGAGATAAAACACCTCTGCTTCCTTTTTAATAATTTCTCATTTCTCATTTTCTTGCTTTGCTCATTCCTTTTATATTTTGGTTATTTTGCTCACACCTAGGTCAATTGATTTTGTAGTCCTCTACAAATTTATTTTTAATTTTATGTTCTTTTTATTTAGAAGAGATTTTCATTTTATACATGAGGGATATGAAATGATCAATTTTTTTTCCTATTTGTAACTGTAATCGAGAGCATTTCCTCCTGGTTTGTGGGTCTCAAAGGCTCCATTTGACGCATTTTTTCTAATTAATATTCTTTTTAAGGGTAAATCAAATTTTGATATAAATAGCTACTAGTATCAAGGATTATAAGTCTTTGTCCTAACTTTACTTTCATGTGTAGAAATGCTTATTTGGTCATTTACAAACCTTTTTTTTTAGTATAATGATCCTTTTACGAGAGATCTTCATTTTTTACACATTTTTTTACACATAAGAGATCTGAAAAAAAATACATAAGAAATCTGAAAAAGTTATTTTTTTCTATTCAAATTGTAAGAGGCCAAAAGATCTTATTTCCTCCTAATTTATAGAGTTGTCCACTTTGTTTAATATGAAATAAGTTTGGTACCAAAAGCAAAGGTGAAAAAGAAAAAGGTACATGATTGTTTTAGAAAGGAAACAACAAAAATGTCTACGTTAGTCAAATTGGACAACCTTCGAATGCTTGACTTGAGTGTAAAATGTTGCTTGTTTCATAGTTCAAGGAATATGGTGAATCCATAGTCAACATAGTCAAAACGGTATAGCAAAAATTCTTTTAAAGTATGCAATGCCACCAAATTACGTGCTTAACCCTTTCCTATAAAGATTTATCGTTTAGCCATTTAAATATGTACATGTAAGAGGAGGCTTGAATAACCAATGCACCAAAAGACTCATTCCATAAGTGTCCGGTTATTTTACGTACAATCTAACTTCAACAAAAAACCTGTTTATGTCCAATAACAAGAGGAACCCAGTATCTAATATCTTATTCAAATACATCCTTTAATGCATTCAACAACACATATTCTACAAAGGAAAGTCCTAATTGAACATAAAAGTTCACAGAACTCGTAAAAAACTGAAATAAGTTTTATTTTCCATAATTAAACGTCAATACCAAACTTCAAAAACTAAACAGGGCACATATTGCATAAGCCTCACAGGAAACGAATCATCTTGTTCTGATGTAGCTGTAAAACCACTACTTTGTGACAAACATTTCTAAAAGGATGACATTTGGGTACTTCTCTCCCTTCCAAGTCTGACGGAGTTCACATAATCAACTGGGCTGTGGGCAGAAATACCAGGAAGAAAAAGTCCTAGCGCGCGAAGCATGACTGATTCCCAACATTCTTCATACTCGGGTCCATACATGTAACCCATTGCAAAGCTTCTGATTAGCTCCCAGCAAGCGTTCAGATACAGCGGTATCAGAAATCGCAGCCCAAAAAAGTTTCTGTTTGGTTCTTCATCGACATTCTATGGAATACGAGCAAAGAAATTACTCACAGCACATATACATGTGTTCACATTAGCAAGTAAAAGTCAAGCTAATTGAAATGGATAAGCAATAAAGAAAGACAAGAAAGTTGTGGAACAAGGACAATTCTGCTACAGCAAAGGAATTCACAATGAACGCTATTATAGTATTAGTGAAGTTGCAAAATGTTTGTTGTATCATCTAAGAACAGAAAAGATAAACGTAGGAAGAATAGGGCACCAAAGCTTTACCTGCTCAACGTATAAGCTATTGTTGTACCGGCAAATCCCAAAGTGCTTAAACAGGAATGTTCTATTATCATAAGGTAATCTCGGAACAAGATCATTGCAATAAACAACCCTGAAGTACTTCGGGACTGGATGTTCCAAATGTTCTTCCATGAACTTCCCTAACTGCCTATTCCCAACCCTTGGCTGCCCATATGTATATATTCCCAATAATTGGTCCATGACATTCATCTCCTCGTGCAGCACTAAGATGGTTGGGAATAATACAGCTAGCGCCCCGCCCAAGCTATGGCCTGTAACCACAAACTTTGCATTCTTGTGCTCATTGAGTAACCTTTTGAGTTTACTTCTAACAACGTAGTATGCAGTCCTCTCTGGCATATCTAGTCTGAACTTCTTTGCGCCGGTATCAGTAGGCCGTTCTGAGTCAGAGGACTGGTCTGACCCACTGCATGCATCAGTGTCACTGAATGAGGTAGAAGATCCAGAACTTTCCGAAGGGGCAATAGTTGCATCAACATTTCCTAAATTGGTGAACTTCAGATTATTCACGAACAGTTGTTCGTGAAATGTGGAGGCCTTTGCTCTGCTCCCTAAACCTAAGGCTTCCAAGAATCCCATGTGTACTTTCCCAAGTTTTGGAATCTCATACCAAGAGTAGTCAAAATCAGTGATCCAGTCATCAGCATCAAATGGCTCTGTGCCCCTGAAGCTGATGACTATCAAGTTTGCATCATTCGGCTTATCGCACAATATAAAAACCTGGGTGGACATCTCTTTCTCGAAATCTGTTTCATTAAATGCAGAGGAAGAAAAAGCAAATAGCCCATACATTCAGAAAATTTCATAACAATTGATGACAAAGAAAGTGAAGTAAATGAGTCAAAGTTTGCTTCAATATAGAAAATAAACCAATAACAGTGATAAGCAAATACAAAGGATGGAAGTTGAGCTCGCAATGCAATTTTATTTTCCCCTTGAAGCCTAGGAAGTGGCAACTTGCAAGTCAAAATAGATTACTCCCCCGAAAGAGGGTGTGCATAAATGGTAATTATATATGACTCAAATGCAAGGTAAAGGCTGAATTCTCACCATTCCAGCAATTGAAGAAATCCACAAAATGCATCTGTTATGGAAAACAGTGAAAGTATATTTTTTAGTAAACAAGATGGGGAGCTTATTATCTTCCATTAGTTAGAGTAAAAGAACAATCAAAACGAAAAGGGGAAAAAAGAGAATCATAGCATAACCTTCCAGTGAAGATTTACGACATTCTGAACAACCTTTGCATTCTCGTAAGCCAACTTTGAGGCCATCATACAGAGGTCCATTAGGGCCCTGTGTCCTATTCCAAGTTGAATATTTTTCTGCCAGAAATCAGGTTCTCCAATTTCCTTGGTTAACTTCTCACTCTTGTATAAGTTTATACGCCCATCTAAATGCCCAATAGCACTTATAAACGTTTCAGACCCTCTCTTTGGCATCACCACCTTTCCTGTTTTCACGAAACATTTTGTTCATGAATAAATAATACAGAGACAAAGCTTGATAGTGGAAGCACCACACAATATTTTGAGCCAGCACTCGGCATATAATGCAAAACGGCAAAACGAAGCAACATCTACATATTTGATGTAAAATATAATAATTCTATGGTAATCACCATGCTGATACAGAGACAAAGTTTAACATCGTTTTCCATGCAGATGTCAGAATTGTTGCCAATTAATTCATAATTTATGTTAGTTTAAAAAGATGTTCACTTTCTTGAAAGGAAAACTCTGATTGAGATTAACAAACTCAGAAAAGTCAGGTTATCCACGTCACTTTCCCGAACTGTTTTCATGTATTCCATTGACAAAAATATACTACTAGTAAAAGATAAGTTTGTCCCTCAGTTTCACCAGACTTTCAATCATGATATTTGGTAGCCGAAGTGTCAAGGAAGTGTGCGTAGCAAGGGAAATGGAAGCATTATGGGAAATATACTTTTGTTCCTCAATTTCGAAAGTGACATTCAAGTCAACATAAAGCTTCTTCCAAATGGCAAGAATAACACACTGAATAAGAACGCAATTCCAAAGACTGCCGAACAAAAAAGCTACTTTTTCAAATCACCAGGCAAAATCAACACCCTTTGGAACACGTGACTCATATAAACTCATGAATCAACATCCTTAATTCCTAAATAAATCATACAAGCAAAACAATTTCAATTAGAACACGTAATAGTATGAGTTTAAGATAGTAACATTATATATACATGCGTACATGAATGTGTACATTATACACTTTAAAAAGGAGGAAGGAAAGAAACTGTTAGTATTACCATGCAAGATATTGTAGAAAAGGCCAAAAGAATTCATTGAGAGAGAAGAGATTGAGGCTGATAGGGATTGTGTGAGGATATTTATGATTTTGATTAATTTGTAAAATAAATAAAGTAACTAATTCAATAATTCTTAGACAATGAACTAAGATTATACTATTGGTTTGTTTTTATAACCTGTCGAGGTGCTAATTAAATTTGCTAACAATCTCTCATGTAAGTTTTACAATAACATTTTACAAGAAGCTGAATCTTGAAATTCTTTATTAAACCTATATCTTCAAGATTACGTTTATCCTGAACTGACTATGCATCGCGTGAGTTTATACTAGTACGCTTTTAAAAAAAGAGGAAGGAAAGAAACTATTAGTATTACCATGCAAGAGATTGTAGAAAAGTCCAAAAAAATTGCCATTGAGGGAGAAGAGATTGAGGATGAATTCGATGAGATACCCAATCCATTCCATGGGTTTACCGAAAATGGAGATTAATTTCCTCACTAGAATGGACACAAATATCACCCATCTATGATCAGGCACCTCACCACCGCTATGATCATCGGCACGTAGTGACTGTTCCACCACACCGCCAGCCGAATATTCGAGAAATTTGTCACCGCTTTCTTGGTTACCCCATATGCCAAAGCGTACGAGGTCCAAAATTCCTCCATTTTCGTGATTCACAATCAAGAATCGAGAATTCCCAGTCACAGTCACAGGACCAGAACTGTTGACTTTGTTATCAATTTTAGTACCGGCCATTCCACTCACCTCCCGTTTACTGTTTTAAAGCAACTTATAAGATTAATGAATGGCTATGGAGATTTGTAGAGCCAGTATTTCAACTAATGCTATGTGTGCTTAGGATAAGTGTGAATTTATTTATGAGAATAATTCTGAGGAGGAAAAGTCAGGGTGTCACGTGCACCAACGCATGGAAATGTCCAGGATGGAGTACCAGATTTCTGTCTTGCGTCATCGTCAACCGTCACACGTACTTGTTAAAACTCCTGGCTAGCGTGTTTGTCCGTCCAAAATTGTGCACCAGCCCGGCCTGCTGTGGGCCATCACTTTATCCAAATAGAATCTCTCAGATGGGCTTTAACTTTTTGGGCTAACATTTCGTGACGCAATTTATAGCAAACTTGGATTAGAAGTAGCAAATTCTAAGGTGCCGTTTGGCTATAAATACAAAAAAATATTTCACTTTTTTTTGAAATTTTGGAGTTGGACTTGTGTTTGGCTATAGTTTTTGAAATTATAGTTTTTGGTGAAATGCGATTGTAAAAAAGTGAAATTTTTTGAAAAATAAGTTTTTTGAGTTTTTGGTATTCCGGAATACAACTTCAAGTTGTATTCAGAATTATCATGGCCAAACGCTAATTCTGAAAAAAAGTGAAAAAAATTTCCGAAAAAAAGTGAATAATTTTTATGGCCAAACGGCACCTAAGTTTCCTTATCGGTGAGTCTTGGCCGGGTTAGTGTCTAAGGAGAAATCTTTATTGTAGGTTATCCTTTATTAAAATAAAAAAGTCAAATTTAAAAATAAAAGAAAATATATGTGTTTACGCACATTACATTTGCTAACTTCTTTTTTTTTTATTTTTTTTTTTATTAACATTTGCTAACTCAATTGATCCTATTGTGTCTAGATTAAGGTTCCCGTTGAAAAGACTTATCCTCTCCAATAAAAATAAAAATAAAAAGAATTTTGTAAAATCTTGTCTAAAAAAAGGGACCTTGGGCCTAATTCAATCTCAAGAGCAAGTTCAAAAGGTGAAAATTATCCAAGACCATATAAAGAGACCTCATTCGTTTCCTAGAGAGCGATTGTGGGACTTCTAACATAATATGTTAATTATGATTCGTTTGTTGACTTGGCTCAAGAATTGGATTTGAAATGATCTATGAAACTATTGAGTCAAAATGTGTCAAAATAATGTAATCTAACGGATCAAAATACAGTGAAGATCCAAATAGACAAAAACAAGTTTAAATATTGAAATACAGTGCAAATAGTCAGTATTGAACCACTACGGGGCATTGTGACGCCATGTCCCGTTCTAAATTCTAGAATTAACAACTTTATGGTTGAACGAACTTTTCTTCCTTTTTACATTCACTAAACGAATCTTGTAAAACAAAAGTTTGGAGGATCATCACATACACAACCTTTTTAAGTAAATTATCATGCAATGATGATAATTATGTTCACCAGGAATACAAGGAAGCGTCTGGGTTTTAGTGGTTTCATGACCATCAGCTGGCATGGCAAGGATTAAGGCTATGAAAACTGAAAAAAGATGTCAAGCATAAAACAGAGCCGCAAAGTTTGTTGCTGCTTCATGATTGCGAGTTCCCAAAGGCTAAGCACTTTTTCCTTTTCATAAAGATTCCATTAATCCATTCACAAATACTTAATTGTTTCAAAATATTAAAAGATGCTAGATGGGCCACATATTATATAGGAGTTCCAATCACCTGGAGATTAGGCCCAGCCCATATTCAGTTGGGGCAAAAACGAGCTTTGTTTTGCGCGGATTGTCCTTCATTTGGGGTGGTATTTAATTTTTGTCCTTCAAATTGGTGAACTTTAAGTTTTGCCCTTCGCCTAATACCCCGATATTATGGGTTCAAACCCCAGCTCAAAAAAAAAATCATAAGGTAGAATTTTGTAAATCTGTCAATGCAAATTCTGTCAAATCTGTCCATGCAAGTTCTGCCTTGTATGGGCCGAAATTCTGCCTCATCATGCAAATCTGCCTGAAGGGCAAAATTTAAAGATAACCATTTTGAGGGGGTAAAAATTAAAGACCACCCCAGCGAAGGCCAATCCTGCAAATTGCCCAAAAACGAGCTCTATATTTGGACTTGAGAGTTCTGGGCTGTCTTTAATAATGTCTTCTTTTCGAGTTTGCACGTCTGTGCACTGCACATGATTGTAAGTTTGTAAGAAGAATAGAATAATTATAATTCTGTGGTTATTCCTAACAAATGGTATTAAATAGTGATATGTTTCATTAAAATACATTACCCTCCATGCAATGGAGAAAACGGATTATGTAAGACAGTCAAAAAAGAATGTGAAAACAAAAACACTAAAAAAAGAAGGGGAGAAAAGGAAAAAAAAAAACTAGTAGACGTGATAGGTTGTCCATATTGCAATTCTATTTGGTTATTCCACTACCAGATTGGGACAAGTGACCAACCCTAAGACGTAGGTAAATGATCATAGAACTTGCTCCCTCCATTCACTTTTACTTGTCCACTATATTAAATATAAATTTTCATTTTTACTTATCCACTTTAGCATATCAAGAACAGACAAACTCTTTTTTCTTGTTTTACCCTTAACATTAATTACTCATTATCAAATAATTCTTCAAGTTCAATGAGACAATATACCAATTAATATGGGCATTATAATAAAATAAATACTTCATTTATTAATTCTTAAGAGCGTCTCAAAAGTCAAAAGTGAACAAGTAAAAGTGAACGGAGGGAGTACAGTCAGACCTCTCTATAACAGCATCCGCATATAACAGCACCTCTCTATAACAGCCAAGTTTTTTCAAAACCGATTTTTTTATGTTATATTTTACTTCTCTATAACAGCATTTCACCTATAACAAGAACAACCAACTTTATAACAATACACTCTGTGTAAAATTATCCCCGATATAACAACTAACTTATTTTTTTGATAATATAATAATTAACAGTCTTTATAAAAATAAAATATCTATAATTACCAATAATAAGTGTGGAGATTTTGACCAACATTTGATTCTTTAATACACTATCTATGACAAAAAATATCATATGAATATATATATTTTCATCATTAAAAGATTTCCTTCATTATACAAATGTGATTAAGCTTAGAATTTGACAATTAAAAAAAATAAAATTTATGCATCATTTTTGCCTATATCAGCGAAATATTATTTAAATATCAATGTTATTATAGATGTATAACAACAATTCTCTATTACAGCCAAAAAATTTCGAACCCAACGATGTTGTTATATAGAGGTTTGACCGTATCTTATAATATTTCTAATATCCATGGAGATAATTTATTATAGATGCCATCTGTTCTTGATCTGTCATAAATACGAGATAAAATGCGATGCGAGATCCTAACATATCGACATGTACAAAATTAATGAAGGTGAGTGTCGATCGCTTGAGACGGAAGAAATAGATTAAGAGGCCTATTGCATTGCTCAGGTGGGCACTGCTATATGAAATGGATGATCTATATTAGACTTTAAAGACTTCAAAAAAGAACTTGGAGAGAAATACGTGGGCAGCATAAAATTGCTGAGTCAATGGAAAGGACAATCTCCACCGACAATCAAACCAATTGGTCCTCCTCAATCACCTGCCGCCCGCACTACTACGGCTAGTGCACTAACTTTAGTATGCATAGTTATTATTTCCATAAGAAAACTCATCAGTCCATGCTTCAACGCTCCACGTGATTTTTTGTTGCGGTAAATGGTTACGCACATTGGGTAATGGTTAGAGCTGCTAGGGGCACAAAGGATCATCCAAATCTTCGTCAAAAGTTAAATTGTATGTACGCTTAGAATTATTTGTTATGTATAATATAATAATGTTGGATTAATTTTTTTATATGTACTTCTTTATATCTTGAATTCCTTGATGAGAATTGTGGCTCCAACATTTATTACGGACTAGCTAGATCAAGGAAAACACTTAACAATGGATTATGTGGCGGTCTAGTACCTAATACTCTCCGATTTCATGTTATGTGGCGATGTTTGTCCAAACACGAGGTTTAATAAAGAAATAAGGAAGATTTTTGGAGGTTGTAATCTTAAACATGATAATTACATTTTTGTAAGTATAAAGTATGTTACAACAGATAAATAGAAATTTTAAATTAAATTATTTTCAAATAAATAGTTACAAATCGTGTAAAAAGAAATAGTCTCACAAAGAGTAGCATGTGCTTGTAACAGTGACAAAACTGCTTTTCTTTTATCCTCGTCTGAGGATTGTTACTGCAAATTAGGGCGTGTGTCTATGGTAGATGGTTTCTTTTTTTTTTTTTTTTTTCGATGGTCAAAGTCATCTTCTTTATGGCCTTCCATTAAGTACATGCATTGCCCGTCGTCTGTCTTGCTTTCTCTCCTTTTTTTTAATTTTTTTTTGTCCAGTCTACTATGTTATATATACTGGCACATATAAATCATCCACCAACCTTTGATTTTAGAGCATAAAATAATGGAGTAGTATTTGGATTTGTTTGAATACATGGCACCAGCTCCTATGCTGCTGTATTTGTCAATGCGCGTTTCAGTGATGCTTGTTCCATGGGACCATATTTGTCCAAATTAACGCAATTGACCATATTGTCAGTATCTTATGATTTAACATTTTTCTCGGCTATACAAATCATTACTTATATTATTTAATTTATACTTATCGTACTCCATAGTATATGAAAGAAAATTTGATACGGGAAAAGAAAAATTCTTTAATTAGTAAAACTTTGCTATAATTTTTATTAGGTAAATCTTTGACAAAGCTAAGAGGCTCCTAGCAAAGAGTGAGCCTAAGTAAACATACTGACATGAATAAACTTAAAACACAACTAATTGGTAATTTTCACAACACTTTTAAAAATTTGTTTTATGACAATATTAGTTTAAACACCAAATTAAGAATATTGACTTGTGCTTCAATCAAATAACGACAACGTAAAATAAGATAAAGAAACACTGTTTTCTCACGATCTCAAATCTTACGAAATTTGATTTGATTGGTCCTATGATTAAGTGAAGACAAATGGAACTTATCAATTGATGTGCTTATAGTAAGATAGCTAAACGGTCCCTTGTTAGTTAACTGATGGCAGAGGAAGGATCAATATCACACAACAAATGATTGTGGAAACGTGGTTTTAAGCTAATGGTAGGGCTGAAATTGTTAATTCTAAAAGTTCATGTTAAAACTTCCAACAAGAGGCCACCGTGTGGCGTAGGTATTTTATATTTAAACCCTTTTACTCTTCATAATCACTCATTTAAGTACTTGACTTCTAGATTATCTAGCTTCGTTCCTCAAAGTTGCTCAGAGATTAGAACATTTATCACGTCGGCATGCTATTCTTCAAAGTTTTAATTATGATTTTTGTCCCTTCGGTTTGTTTTTGTTTAAGTTTTGCACATCATTTAAGAAATTTATTTAATACTCTCTTCGTTCCATTTTACTTGTCATGTTTGCTAAAATCAGTTGTTTCAAGAGACTCCCTCCATTATCATTTAGTGGTCATGACTCATGTATACTAAAAATAATTAATTTCAAATACTTATCATTTTAGTAAATCAAGAGAATAACATTAATTGTTCTAGAATTAAGAGGCACGTATATAGGCAATGACTAATACATTAACTAGGGTTGCGATAGATTAGTCAAATACTTTTCTTGTTACTCCCACCGTTTTTTCCTTTCTTTTTTGCATGTTCTACTAAGAATAGGTGGTCTAGAGTATTTGTGTAAGATACCCTTTAATTTCTCTTTCAAGTGTCTCACGTAATTAAAACAGTAAAAGTAAATTTGAATAAATAAATACATTCATGTTTTTTTAAAAAAAAATAGGTCAAGTACTTTAGTAGTTTATCGAGACGACTGATATTTGAGATAGAAAGGAGTATACATTAATTTGTGTGGCAGAGATTAGATCATTGAACTTGAAAGAGAAAATGGAAGCGAGGGGTTGGTAGGATATATGAGTAATGGCAAGGCTATGGTTGCAAAGAAAGAGACCATTTCTTAAAGAATCACCTATACCTAATTTTGATGTGAAAATATATTCCTTTTACTGCCAAGAGGCCATCTTTCATGGGTGTCTGAAAAAAAAGAAGCAAATAAAGCCCCACCTCATGTTCTCTAAACTTGAAACTTACTTGAGAATAACTTGCAATTTAGCCTACGGCCTCCCAAAAAGAAAATGACTATATAGATATTGATATATGTCGAATTCAACAGGATAAAATAGTGAAGGAAACTTTGGTGCTTGGGAAATTGGTAATGCTGACAGTATTTTGTTTGCTGGAAAACAAGCATATCCATCAGCTGTTATCTATATAGTACTTATAAATCAATATAATTGACATTTCACCAAATTAGAGTGGTTTTTCAACGTTGAATGAATCACTAATCCAAATGAACGCGTTTCGTGAACGAAATAGGAAAGAAGGTTTCTCCTAATAGAAAAGATACTACTCACTTTTTATACTATTTTTATTCTGCTTTCATCTTTATAAATCTTTAGATTATTAGATAGATATATAATTCAATTACTATTTGGGCATACGTAAGGAGTTGAGTCCGAAAGATTACTGCGACGTCTACAAAGTAGGCATATCGCATAATTTTATGAAAATGAAATATCTTTGAAAAAAGCTAATCCTAGCATGCTTTCATTTGACAAAGATAGCGAATAGATTAATTCTTCTACTTTAAGAAAACTACTACATATAAGTTCAAGATTTACTAATTTTAGGTACAATATGCAAAGTCACAGATGGGTGTGTTTTGCCGTTATAGCGGGTAAAACTTGACTATTTTATTTTTATATTAAATTTATTTAAGTTCTCTCAATGATACAAGAAATAGTTTTTGTTATTTTCTTATTACAGTGAAATTTTTTTTAGTGACATTACTATCATATAAGATTTATATGTACAAATATTCTTAATGATGTGAAATCTATTGGAAAAAATCGTACTGACTTGACCCTAAGCAGACATATTACTATATTAAGAGTACCTTGGGTTGACTTAGCGTAACAGACAAATGATTCGACGAGATGAGTATAAAAATAGTAGAATATCCGTGAACAAAGTGGGGCTCCATTTACTTACTTATACCTTTAATATGCTAAATGTAGCTTGGAAAAGTAGAATGACAGATTGCTGGATATATATGTGAACAAAGTACGATATTGATAATTAAAATTTAGACATATTGAGAAGCTACGTATATAATATATATGAATACTTTAGTTCCATGTAACTTTTTGACAAAAACTGTAGGAGATTAATTCATACTTTTAGTGACATATAACTTTTTGACAAAAACTATAGGAGATTAATTCAAACCAGATAATATCACCACGATAATTTTACTTAGCCCCAGAATACTTTTTACGGCTTTAATGTTATAATCGTTGATAAGATTTGAGTTATCATACATATAAGGAAAGATATATATGTAAGTATTTGTATATAAGTTGTAAATATTTCTGCCGACCTTAGACTGTGACACTATTGGAAAGTCATTTGTCTATACTATTCTTTCTTGCGGTAGTCTTAGTCTTGTCGATGTCTAACTCTGTTCTTGTCTAATCTTTCAAAATATGCCCCAGTTTGATTCAAAAGGATGTATTAAACTTACGTTGTGGTGTGACCGAACCTTATATAGGTTGCCTACGTATCCTGCCAAAGGAATCAGGTCAGAACGTAGTTCGTACGACACGTGTAAATGGTCTGAAATTTTCTAATAAGGGGACCGAACCCGATATGGATTGCCTACGTATCCCACCAAATAAATTATCAAAGTCTTATTATAAGGCGTACAAAGCCCAAATGAAAATGATTAAGTCCTATTGTAAGGCGGACAAGCCTAAATTAAAATGATTAGTCAAATATAAGGTATAAGCCACTGTATTGTTGACTTAGGGTAGATAATTTACTTTAAAGTACTAGTCTTGTCTTTATATATTTCTCATGTGTATAAGTACTAATACAAATTATTTCTTGTCAATATAGATTTCTTAACCGTACTTATATAACGTAATTAATTGATTCTTGATTTGTATATCATGGCTTTGACGTATTACAGATTTGTTATCGGTTATATACGTCTATTCTTAATTACGTATTTTAAAAATAAACAATACGTATCTGTACACAATTCCGAATTTTTTATTTTTTTTTTTCAATTGATTTTTCGTGGCCGACATGCTTTATAAAAACGGTAGTTCCACTTTTCAAAAGTCTTTTACCCTCGGTGAAACCCCGATGGCCGACAACTTTATGAAAGGAGTGTCTACTTTCCAAAAGCAAAAAGCGAGACGGCATCTTCAAGATCACCGTCCACTTGTAAACATCCGTGCATATAGAACCAATCTTTGCGCATATACGTCTTGGTATCCTTCCTTATGAATCCAATCCAAGAAAAAATGCAAGGTAATTCAGGACACTACGCTATCGATCATCAGTATGATTTCGCTTTTGATCTTGCTAACAATCCTTTGATGATGGATTGTACTCTTGAAGATCCAATTTATTCATCTTTTTATAACCCTACCCGGGTGATGGTCATATTCGAATATCTATTTGTATACACTAATAGTAATTGTTCTAAATAAATTAGCTAATGTATTATAATGTTATGGGTGCGGGGATGTGGAGCGAAATGAGCGGTGGATTTGGATTAAGTACCCAATTATTTGGGAGAGCGAGAACCAGGAATTGTTGTTATGTGACAACAATCAAGAAAGGATAATGACTAATGATCGTGTTGAGGAAAAAGGGAAGCAAAAAATGTTGTCTCGAGAAGCAATTTCAAAGTACTTTTACATGCCAATAATTCAAGCGACCAAGGAACTCAATATTGGGGTGACATTTTTGAAGATAAGATGTAGGGATTTGGGGATTCGAAGGTGGCCACATAGGAAGTTAATGAGTCTTCAAACACTAATCAAGAATGTTAAGGTTCACTCTCTATATATACATCTTCCGTACACTCTTCAAAAAAAAAAAAAAAAAAAAAAAAAAAATTCACCTTTTAGTTTATGTAATAATATTATATTTTCTTAATATTTCGTTTAGAAAAAGAACGTTAAGATTTATTCTCTATATAAACATGTAACCCTTGTTTCGGTTATGAATATTTACGAGGAATTGAAGGGGGGGAAGGAAATGGTATGGAACAAAAGTGGAAGGATGTGATAGATTCATTAGAGGAAGAGAAGAAAAGGATGGAAGAAATTCCGGACATGGAACTTGAGGAGAAAACAAAGAGATTAAGGCAATATTGTTTCGGGGCTAACCACAAGAAGAGAAGGCTTATGGGTATGGCGAATTGCGAGGCTTCTTTTGGTACTTACTGCGATAGTGGTCCAGTTGCAGACAATGATGCTGCTATTGGTTATGGCCATGGAGAGGAAGATGATGAAGATGAAGTCATTAAGTTATTTCTCGCTGACTGTTTCACTTCCAGTAGCCCAACCTTGCATGATTGAACTTTGCTTTTATGTTGTTTTTTTTTTTTTTTTTTTTTTTATGTGTTCCTATTAGCTACTCGAAGAAAGTAGTTGGGACAATGGTACCCTTTCAAAATTAATCGGTATTAAATTGGCTTTGCCCTTTGCTTTATCGAATCTTGCAATTCGACTTGATACTATGCGATATCCTTCAAGAATATGCCCGTTCGACGCGCAATCTTTGCACTGCCTTGCAACCATTATATATTTCAACTTCCGCAACTTGAAAATCCGATTTAGTTCTCCACGTAGATTCTCAATCTCTTGAGTCAAGCGGGCGATGTGTTCATCATGTTGGATAGTAGTTCTGTGTTCGGAAGTCTCAGGAGAATCGTTAGAGACCACAATGTTTTCCAAACCATTTGAAATAGGTGCGACTGGATCAGACATGACGATTTCTTTTCCTTGCACAACCCAGGTACGTCGAGGTAGTGATGACGTTTTTGATCTTGTACGATAAGGATGGTCGGCCAGCTCGAGTGTCAACACGAATCAACCCTTTGTGGGAATAATAAAAATAAAAAGGAACACAATAATGCAAGTGATGTCAGTCATGGTCACGTAAAGTCAAGTAGGTCATGTGGCAAATAATTCATCAAATAAAGTCAAACAAGTTGTCAAACAAATGTACATGAATATATCAACCAATAACGCGTCCTAATATGCATGTGACCTCTTTGTGCCAGAGGTAGGCCTAACGTTTGTTTGAAGGGTAAAGTGTGTCATAATACGTCATTCCATTGCTTTTGATTAATTAAACAAATTCTATTTCCCCAAAATAAAGTACAAAGTGTAATATTTATTACATATTAAATGAATACAACATAAAGTATTTCCTAATACAATTTCTACGTCTAAATGTACAGCTCCATTTACGTCATGTCACTGGTCTTCGGCATTTGTTGTACTCCGTGCGGATCCATACCTGTCATAGAAATGTTAATTGTTCCCTCCCTCCTAAAGTTTGATTAATTAAAACAAATAGTCAATATTTAGGCACAGTTACCCTTCAAACATGCACATAAAGTATGATTTAGTGTCACTTGGGGTCGTGGACCCACTTGGACGTTTGGGTAAAGTCATTTAATGGATTTAATACACCAAGGGTATTAAACCTCCTAGGTCATGAAATGTATGCCCCTAGTAACGGTGTTGGTTTAGCTCTATCTTAGGCTGACTAAGAGTTGGCTTCCTATGACACAAGGTTCCCCCAGTGGACAACTTGGGAGTGGAAAGTCCGTGGCCGTCATCTGCACCGCCGATCGACTAAATCCACTAGATCAATCCAACTAAAGGGGTAATTTAGTAGTGCACGGGCGCGAACCGCGAAGCCGTTTTAAGTGTGTGAATTTGTGTGAATTTTCCAGGAATGGAAGAAGTATGAACGGAATGACAATTTATCAAAGCAGTAACACTTAAACAGTTTATATCAAACAAACAATTAATAGCATATAAGCAGTTTATAGCATATGAAAACAATTTAAGCCAATAAAGTGACTAGGTTAGCACATATAGCCTAAAAAGCTAAGTCCGTTATGGTTAGAACCTAAGTACTCCCCAGCGGAGTCGCCAAGCTGTTATACCCTATTTTAACCAGGGTCAAAATAGTTTACAACATCCGGGTAATTCCGGGGTTATTTAAAGTTAAGGAGTCGCCACCTAATTATTTACGGTGAATTAGGGCACCTAAGGTTTATTAAAGTAATTATCTAAAGTTAACTCTGTTTAAGGTCTACGAAACTTAAGATTCTAGGTAAGGGTTCAATTAGTCTAAAGGGAAGGTATTAGGCACCCTTTAAGACCCATTAACAATGGTTAACCGACCGGACTTATGATTAGTTAGGCTAAGTGTGAATAGAGTATTTTTAAGAAAATATCTTATAAGTATTCTTAAAGTTATTTAAAGTAAAACTTGTAGAAAATAATAGTTGCATAAAGAGTTTAGTTATAAAATAAACTAAAAGAAATAGGACATGTGATGTTTATATGTATTTGGAGAAAAGTGAGTTATGACTCACAAATTAAAAGAGTTATTGTAAGATTAATGTTAAAGAAATTTTAAAGGTTTCATATAAAGACTAGTAGTTTAATATATATATTGTGCTAAAGTTGTTTTAAAACAAATATGTGTTTCAAGTGTTGGAAAGGAATTAAAGTGAAAAAGTTATCCGTTGAAAGATGCTGATTTTATTTCTTAGAATAAGCTAACATTAGTGTAAGATTTGTGACGTTTTAAACTTCTAAGGTAGTAAACATAAATTATGATTCTCTTAGCTAAAAGATGTAGTCATGCTATTTTGAAAATCCATTACTCAAATAAATGTTATAGATACTATAAATAGTTTTAAAAATAGAAGTGAATGTAATTTGTGAAATTAACTACCCATTATTAAACTAAAACCCTTAATGTCACTAAGGTTTATTTAATCTAGTAAGGCAAAAAATAAAATGTTAGTCATACAAGGCAAATAAAATACACAACCATAAAAATAAGGAAGAGAGGAAAAGGTTAAATGGATCTGGCCCATTTATTAAGGCCCAATTGCTGACTTTGTTCACGTTATTGGGCTTCGGCCCGATAAATTCCCTTATATGTTGATGCTACGGGGCTGTTCTGCCTATTGGGACTTTGGCCCGATTTTGTTTTCTTTTGTCTTTTGACAGGTGACTCGAGAAGAAGTGTTTCGTTGGGCTTTTAGCCCAACATCGAATGTGGAAGACGAATCCCTCGGACTCGTATGCGAGGTTCATGCAAAAAAAGAATGAAAAGGAAAAGGATTAGTATGCGTCTAAATATTTATACTAAGGCATGCACAATTTATATTTGCTCTGAACAAAGCACACAAGTTGGACAAATAAATCACTAAACATATAATGAGCCCATGACATCTTTAATTCTTAGAATGCAGCAGTGAGCAAGTGCAAAATCCATTGGTTTAAGCCAACAATTAGTTTAACAAACCCAAAGTGTAACGACCACGTAGAAGCCTTAAAACCAAAGTGTGACAACCAACTAGATATCGCAACTACAAGCGAACAATCGGCACGATAAAAGCGATACGGCGGAATAATAGAAGTTTCATCAAAGCATTGGCAACAATATAAATCCCAACACCCAGCAGTTTTACTGAGATATCAATAAGCAAATGAACCTCAAGATGTTGCACTTGCTCCTTGTTAAAATAGAAACAACAA
The DNA here is from genome assembly GCF_029784015.1 of Lycium ferocissimum. Classification (NCBI taxonomy): domain Eukaryota; kingdom Viridiplantae; phylum Streptophyta; class Magnoliopsida; order Solanales; family Solanaceae; genus Lycium; species Lycium ferocissimum. Next base: position 51,564 of record NW_026726136.1, read on the forward strand.
TGATCATCGTAGTAACTTAGGGAGTACCAAACAGTGAGCTTTGTATTTCCTAATGGATTAAATGACCAGATCAGGAAAAAATCAAGTTAAAAAGAAGGTTCTGAACCATGACCAATAATCCAGGTTGACTTTACTTCATGTGGGCTTTTACTACAATAGATAAGTCAAGACTTAACTCAAATCAATCTAAACACATATATTAGGCTCAGTTGTTCTCGAAGAACATTCGGCAAACATTGAAGCCTAGACAGCATCTAATCCCACAAATCCGACTAAAATTATGCCATTTAAAAAAAAGTTGATCATGTTTTTAGAGGAATGCTCTCATGTAGGGAATCATATAGAGGGGACAGCTGCTTTCAAAGGATAGGGTGATCGTTTATGTCTTCCAATTCCAACTCGAGTTAAAGAGGGTTTCAATGATTGATTTTAACCACATTCAAACCAATTAAAGTCACTGTCCTGCTCAAACCAAACTAGGAAATACATCTAATATGATAATTAAATGCCATGTCCAGATGAAAACAGGAAACAGAGAAACTGGGCTTAAAACAGCAAGCAATATTTTGACCATGTCATTATTTCAACTCAACTGTCCAAACTTTATGCAAGGTAGTTTCAAGTCAACAAACTGAATTAATGCAGGATAAGCTTGATTGGATCATTTATCTCAACAAGATTCACACGCAGCAGTGGTATTCGACAAGGATATTCATATTGGCAAATAGACATATTTAACAGACACAAGATGAGATGCCAGGTTCAAATATAGAAGACTAATTCACTATACCATACTCTATAATTCATACATATATTCCGAACTCTCAGGTTAACCAAAATTCATGCCTAAGTTTGAAACAGGTTTATTTCTCATGTCTTTTAATCCATTTTAATCAAATAAGCAGCAAGATAAAAGCAGGCTGATTATACTGTCATGCCTAACTAAACTGAATCTAATCATGCCTAGACCTTACTACGTAATAATCAATTAACTACTGTTACCATGGTAGTATATTAACACAGGACACGCATTTAAACTGGACAAATAATACTCACATGATGCCCAAAGATATGCTTAAAACAGACCAGGCCAACAACCGGTCATGCTAAACAAACTAAATGCCTTATATCTACTGAACAACAAAAAGATGCAGTCAAACTAAAGCATATTTAACTGAACCAAAATAAGAAAGTAACTATCATAAACAAGACTGAACAAACAGGGGACTAATCTCCACAAATTGCGCCTAATAAATTTTAACAAAACAGGGAACCAACCAACATAACCTAAACGCGATGAGCTAATCAAAACAACAACAAAAACAACCAATTTCCATAAATTGAACACATAAAATGCGAAGTAAAAGGGAAAGGGGAATTACAGGATCCAACAACCAACAGGATCAACAAATTATACTAGACTTAGTTATCTCAAGTGAAAATCTTAAACACCTAACTTAACTTAAATGAGCAGAACTCACTACTTTCTGGCAAATAATAAACAAGAATATATATTTAGTTCATAACACAGTAACTGAAGGATCTACTGGAGACTAACTTAAACTAAAAAAACAGATCAACTAGACATGTAAAGGAGACCAACTTCTAAAACATATTTGATGCTTTAAGACTAGGATAACAACTGAAACTCAAACTGTAAGGATATGATACATGATTTAATGGTAAGTTTAGATTACCTAAACTTTGGTTTTAACAGAGTTTTTAAAGAAAACATCCTAATCTCATACATGTTAAAAGAGAAACAGATTAAAAGATTCCTAAGTTCAAGCATGAATTGCTAGTTTTGTTATTTACGTTAATATAAACTTGCCTTTAAATCCAGTACCTCATTAACTCATAGCACGAACTTAAAATTCAAACATAATACAAATTGATCTCGCGATAAGGCAGCGACCAATAGCTAAAACACATTAATCCTTTAAGAAATACATATCTTGAGCTTAATCCCACAACACAACAGGAGCTGTGGGTATCTAACAACAACAAACAGGACTAAACGTGAGGGAAGAGGTTTAAGATGTGATACAAGTAAAGCTTACTCTATAACAGATTTGTCGAGGCTAAGCGAAGAGTCAAAATCTATCTCAAACTGATCAGTACTAACAAGCTAATAATGTAATAAAGACATTATTGACCGTAACAATCCAATTGATAATAGCAGCAAACCAGTGATGACAAACCAACTAATCACATAAATTTAATTAATTATTTCCAACTAGACCAGCCAACGACCAAGCGATTGACGAACAACTCGTAAGCCTATGACAGTGAATAGAAAATAAAAAGGGAGGCGAATGTTACCTTTGTTGGGTGCAGTGAAATGGGATGTCGAGGTCTCGGATCTATGCTCGAACTCAAACAAGTTCGAACCCGATTAAAGTAAACTAAAGTTTTAAATAGAAAACGAAATGAAAATAGAGTAATTGTTCGCTGTTTTTGGTGATTAAAACTTGTGTTTTGTAGGGGGTTTTCGTGGTTCCAGATCCTTCAAACTTTGAATGATCTCCGGCTAGAGTTCACCGGAAAAGTAAGAATCCAGTGTAGAAGGTCGTTCTTCTCTCCTCAAAACCCGAAAAAACTCCTCCTCGATCTCCTCTCAATTCGGATTATTTATAGGATTGTGATTAGGGTTTAAGAGAAGAGAAAGAGGAGCGTATGAGAGAGAGGCGCGGGGGACAGGGATGAGTGGAGAAGGCAGAAGCGTGGGGGGACAGCAGGTAGTGGAGAGAGCGTGGGAGAGAGAGGAAGAGAAGAGTAGAGAGAGATAAGGAAGAGAAAGAGAGTGGGGTGGGCGGCTGGTTTGAAGAGGAAAGAAAGAGAGGGAGAAAGAGATTGGGATTAGGTTTAGGGAAATGTATTAGTTCGTTGGGCCGGGTCGGGAAATATAATTGGGCTAGACTGAATTAAATGGTAGTGGGCTGGTCTTGTGGGAAATAGGTAATGGGCTGATATAACGTGGGTTGTTTATTTGGATAGGGAAGTAGTATTGTATGGGCTGATTATTTGGACCATTTATTCGGCTGAAAAATATTGGTCCTTCCTCCGCTGTTTAATTATTCTTGGGCTTCTAATTTGATAAATAGTATAATATATGATATGTGAAGACAATTAATATGTAAAAAATAAGGATTTAGCAAAGTGTTGTCTTGTAATTAATTTGACGAGTCCGAACCCGAAAATGAAACGATGACTAACCGTTTAAAATTTGCGGTAAAGTAATGCTCATAATGTTGAAAATAAAAGTAACGATATTAATAGTAGTAGTAATAAAATAGTGGAAAATAAAGTATTTAGCTCGTCAGTAAATTTAGAAACCCGAGTAAATTAAATAAAGCAGGGACAAAATTGGGTGTCAACAAAACCAACCCGACATTACATGTATTCAATTTTAAAAATATTTTATACATAAAAAAATTTATTTGTAATGTAATTTTGTTTCTTAAAATTTTTTCATGTTTTTTGTTTTTTATCAAAGTAATATTTAGGAGAATTTTGAATGGAAAATATTATAGATGTTATTAAGGAATAAAGGGAAAATACCAACTCAACACTAATGCTAACAAAAGAAATTCAATTTTACCACTAGGAATCTCGGTAATGTTGTATCTATTATTTAGTTTTGCATCATTGTGAGAGTGAAAATACATAACTTGATTTTTTTCTTTGTGGATTAATACTTATTGGCCATACTTATTTTGTGACGGATGACAAGAATGTTCGAGAATGGACCAAACATGTTTATAGCCTCTAACTTTATTGAAATGTGGCCCATAAGTGACGCAACACATCTCATAAATGAGGGTGACACGATGTATAATATCTCCAAAAATGCCCCAAGGTGTTGAGTTATGGTACATAAAAGAATGCCGGGGACTACATCATCCGACTAATGTAAGATTGTGAAAAGAGTTGATTGAAAGGACGAGTATTAGCTAGGGAATATGAAAGAAAAAATTGACCTACGTGGCACGTGTTTCAAATGGAGCAAGTGTAGGCGGGAGTTGAGAGCCGAGAGTCTAGATCGGACATGAACCTTTGCTTATGAGTTTGATATTCCTCTTCATAAGCATGTTATATATAAGAATCATGAATAAGATAAAGTTCCACATTGACTTGTGTCTATTTGTATTGTACTTTGTCAAAATTTGAAATTCATGTCAAAATTAGTAATAAATTATGAAAGTATATATAATTATAAAGAGTGTGACATGATAGTGAGGATGAACGTACCGATCCATAAATGTTATCTCGGTTGTCTTCATAGACTTGAATGAACGTACGGCTCGACGATGTTTATGATGTGGATATCTCGAGGTTGTATTTGAAGACTTTAATGATAATACGGTACACGCGTATATAACGCTTTCATAGGGCATATTTACTCGATGATAAATGATATCTCGCAGTGAATTTAAAGTAAAATTGAATTAAAGTAGGTAAAGTGAATGGTAAAGTAAAGTAGTAAAGTAGAGAGTGTAGCTACAAGAAAAAGTGTGGAAGTTACTTGCTAGTTGGCTCGTATCATGAGATCACGCCAAAGAAAGAAAGGTGTAGCCATGCGATGTCTCCGGTTGTCTTCGGGGACTTGATGAAGATTCCGTAAAGTCTGTAAAGGGGTAAAGTTGTAAAGTGGATGACTTCTCTCGTATTTACGGGGTTCTTGATCTGATAGTTCCACTATTATGATAGGAAATTCAGTAAATATAAGTTGTTAAACTTGGAATAAAAAAATGAGATAAAGTAGAATCATATATTTATATACTAAAAAGTTCCAGCGGTGCGGTTCGATGCATGTCGACGATCCGTCGACGTGTCGACGATCGCCCGGTTGTGCGGAAACTTAATGATGATCCCTCAATGTTGTCTTCGGAGACTTGATGTTGATTTCCCCGAAAAGTTCGGGGTAAAGTGGTTAAAGTAGGTAAATTAAATGATAAAGTAATTTGTACAGAGTAAGAAGTGATCTCCAAAACTCGTTTGGTCTCTTAGGCATGTAGGAAACCATAGGTTCTCCTACGATGATGCCGAGTTGTCTTCGGAGATTTTTAGATTATGATCATTTTCTTTATGGCTTATTAATTAGCAATATTTATTTTAATCGATTTTATTATCACTCATCTCACGTTTTGTATTTTCTTAAGAAACACCTTGATTATATAGTTGTATCTTGATAGGACTAAAGAAATATTTGAAGTAAAAGTTATATGTTTTGTATGAAGGCTTTTCTTCGGAAAAATCGAGAAAATCGTAACGGAGATTGGAAAAAATTTTATTGGTTTGATTTATTGTATAAATTTAAAAAGTCGATGCAATTAGTTTGATTTGGTAAATAATCCAAAAAGTAGAGATAAAGTTGGAAATGCCCTTCAAATGCATTGGTCTTTAATTTTTGCCCCCAAATTGTCTTTATTGATTGACTTTCGCCTAATAGGCTATCTCGCGATTTTGAGGTTCGAACCCCGGCTGGTTAAAAAAAAAAAAAAAAAAATTCTTAGTTTTGTAGCAAAGGAAAGCGAGTTTTGATTCGTGTTTTGGCATGACTCGGCAAAGCTCCTTTAAGCAAAGTTTGTTAAAGGTAGCTCCATTCGTCTTGCATTTGTTTGGATATTTTTTTAAATTTCTGTTAACGGAAATTCGAAATTAAAAAGTTTTAATAAAGAGTGAAAAATTGAAAGAAAGTATTTCATTTTAAGTATATGTATAAGGAAATGTAATTATATGTATATAAGGTGTTGTGAAATATATATGTAGATTACAAACCCGTATATAACGGATTGCCGTGAAAGATATATATGCTTTTTTTTTAAGTATTTGTATATAAGTTGTAATCCATATTTCTAGTCATACTAGTTGTACACTGTTACTCAATATTAATGGAAAGTTAAAGATGCCCACTGTATACTCATTTGTGTTTGTTACTTCTTAAAAGGAAATCTCGAGTGCTGTTTAATAAATGACAACTATAGAAACCACAACATAAGTCTCGAACTAGATCTTGTCTAATCTTTCAAAATAATTTTTCTATTTAATATCTATTTATTTTGAGAATAAGGACTTGTTTAAGAAAATTATGAGTTAAATTTGATCACAATTTTCCTTTTTTGTAAGCTGTATATAGGTCAATACCCTACAAAAGGTAAAGGTAAGGTTTGTTACATCGTATTTTTGTCGATGTCCAACTTGTGAGTTCGAATACGTTGTTGTTGTTGTTGGTATACGGGCATATTTTAATTTTTTATGGAATATCGGCTATGACCGAACAACATATGTATTGGGTAATCTATGACCCAAATAAATTATCAAAGTCTTATTATACCTTCACAATTTCACGCCCAAATGAAAATGATCTAAGTCCTGGGATAAGGCGGACAAGCCTAAATTAAAATGATTAGTCTGTTCAAATATCGGTTTGGATAATTTAAAAAGCAACTATAATAATAATAATAATCAAATTTCAGTTTTGAAAAATAATTTATCCTACTAAAAGAAAAAATAATTATTGTCTTTATATATTTCTCTATGTGTAAAAAAAAAAAAAAAAAAATACAAATTATTTCTTGTCAATATAGATATTCTTATCGTACTTATATAACGTAATTAATTGATTCTTGATTTGTATATCATGGCTTTGACGTATACTATCTTTATCTCTCTCTCTATCGGTTATATACGTCTATTCTTAATTACGTAGCTTTTTTAAAAATAAACTACCTATCTAAACAACCACCTAATCTCTTTTTCACTATATAGATTTTATTTTTTTTTTTTTTTAAAATAAAATTTTTATAAAGGGCAATTTAGTGTAAATAAAAATAAAAGCACTGTCGTTCCACTTTTCAAAAAGTCTTTTACCCCTCAGTGAAACCTAGATGGCCGACAACTTTATGAAAGGAGTCTGCCTACTTTCCAAAAGCAAACAGACGGCATCTTCAAGATCAGCCGTCCACTTGTAAACATCCGTGCATATAGAACCAATGCTGCATATACGTCTCTGGTATCCTTCCTTATGAATCCAATCCAAGAAAAAATGCAAGGTAATTCAGGACACTACGCTATCGATCATCAGTATGATTTCGCTTTTGATGCTGCTAACAATCCTTTGATGATGGATTGTACTCTTGAAGATCCAATTTATTCATCTTTTTATAACCCTACCCCAGGTGATGGTCATATTCTGAATATCTATTTGTATACACTAATAGTAATTGTTCTAAATAAATTAGCTAATGTATTATAATGTTATGGGTGCAGGGATGTGGAGCGAAATGAGCGGTGGATTTGGATTAAGTACCCAATTATTTGGGAGAACTGAGAACCAGGAATTGTTGTTATGTGACAACAATCAAGAAAGGATAATGACTAATGATCGTGTTGAGGAAAAAGGGAAGCAAAAAATGTTGTCTCGAGAAGCAATTTCAAAGTACTTTTACATGCCAATAATTCAAGCAGCCAAGGAACTCAATATTGGGGTGACATTTTTGAAGATAAGATGTAGGGATTTGGGGATTCGAAGGTGGCCACATAGGAAGTTAATGAGTCTTCAAACACTAATCAAGAATGTTAAGGTTCACTCTCTATATATACATCTTCTGTACACTCTTGTTTCAAAAAAAAAAAAAAAAAAAAAAAAATTCACCTTTTAGTTTATGTAATAATATTATATTTTCTTAATATTTCGTTTAGAAAAAGAACGTTAAGATTTATTCTCTATATAAACATGTAACCCTTGTTTCGGTTATGAATATTTACGGGGAATTGAAGGGGGGAAGGAAATGGTATGGAACAAAAGTGGAAGGATGTGATAGATTCATTAGAGGAAGAGAAGAAAAGGATGGAAGAAATTCCAGACATGGAACTTGAGGAGAAAACAAAGAGATTAAGGCAATCTTGTTTCAAGGCTAACCACAAGAAGAGAAGGCTTATGGG
>NW_026726137.1:0-45454 GCF_029784015.1 Lycium ferocissimum
AAAGATTTTGCAAATTTTACTATGTATTTTACTTTCATTTGATTTAAGTATCCAAAGAGAATACGTGAGTAATACGAGACAGCGGGTTCGCTCGGCTCTGAGTAAGGGGTCGGGTGCCCATCACACCCTAGTGAGATCGGGGTGTGACACTTAAGCCTACCGTCTTTGTCGCTTAGGGGTTCCATTATTTTTTAGGGTGGAGTCGTATGCACGCAGTATCCTTCTGTGTTTTATGTCTTTTTACCCTTACTATGTATCCAACACAGACTTCCAACTCACTCACAACCATCGCAAGTTCGTCTCGACAATGGTCTTATCTTATCACCATGTCATCGCACTACACCTTTACATTCAAAACTATGTATTCCCTTATCACATTTCTCCAGTCTATGCTTATCCCTCCTTTCTGTGCACGAGGAAGTTCGTAATACCACTACATTCTCGAAAAATATTACTCCTACATAATCCCTTTCTTACTGTCAAGTCATATTCCGTTCACCCCTACTTTCCTTTACGTTCTTATTATGCGCTCATTTCCTATCACTCCCTCTACTTCGTTGTTCGTCTGTCTATAATCTGGTCTTCCACAGTTCCGTCGTTGATAACACTCATCTCCACGGCTACATATGTCATCACCTATTACTGCGCTGTTATCTTACCCGCTTTTCCTTTTTATCTCTCTTTTTCTTTGTACTCGCCATTATTCCTGCTATCTCGTAGTTTCTATTCTGTATTTTCCCTATAAAAGTATTACACCCCCAAGTTTCGGTGCATTGAGATTTACTAGGAGTTAGCTAGTTAACTATAGACACCGGAGTATTGTCGAAGGGATACAAGAGTCCGAGTTCGCGTAATAGGTTACGGAAGGAAAGTTAAGGATAAGGCCATTTTCCGGTTTTGATTTAATGCGCAAGTCGCTTACAAATATTATTGGCCTGGAATATTAAGGGCAAACTTGGAAATCGGAAACTATTATATTTCAAGGATTAAGTGTACATGTGGACAAGGTGACTAGGCAAGCAAGAAAATGAAATTGGTCATCTTTATGACTTAAGGAAATTCTAGAAACTTGGAGAAAAAGAAAGAAAAAAAAAAAGAATAAGGGAGCCATATGTGGCCGGCCACCTTGGTGTGGCCATGGCCCACATGGTTGGCTACTAATTGAAATAAAAGATGACCAAGTCATCTCATTTCCTCATCTTCATCACTTGGAAACTTCAAGAAAAATTTGAGAGAAAAAGAACAAGGCCTATTCGGCCTAGAGAAAAAAAAATTGAGGGTCAAGAATTGATTATCAAAAATTATTTTCTCCTAGTTTCCCTACTAATTGGAATGTCCTCGTCAACGTGGAGTGGTTGTTAGAACAAGAAAACCGCTCGTTGTGGTGTTTTACAAAAGCTAGCCGTGGAAGAAGATTGGTGGAAGAGGTAAGATTTAATCCTCCCTTACATGTTCTATGGATGATTTCAGCATGTTATAGTATATGGAAATGAATGGAATTCATGAAACTATGGACTATGGTGTTGGCCGAATAGGTGCATATGTGTAGAGGTGAAGAATCGATTTTGTTTAACATGTTTTGGTTGTTGTTGTGATTTCTATGTAATGGAAATGAAGGTATTGAATGGTTTAAATTGAAGTTGTGATTGTTGTAGGTTGAGCCGTGCACATGTAGTATTATATAAGGATGAGGGACTAATTTTATTTAGTATGTTTGAAATGTTGTGTTGCGGATTCTACAATGAGAATGGATGTTTGATGACTCATGTTGATGTTGCAATTGTTGTGGGCTGTTTTGGAGAGTAATATGATGTTAATATAGGCTTTTGTGTTCATAAAAATGATGATTGTTAGCATGCGGATTGTTAGTGTAGTTTGTGAATTCGGCAAAACGATTGAATTGTTGAATAGTGAATTGACTAGTTATGGAAATTGGAAAACAGCGTGTGGGCTGTTTTATGGAATCTTTTGATATGGAAATGATATTATTGATGTTGATGTTGTTGTTGTTGTTGTTGTTGTTGGTTGATGAATCGAGAATTCGGGCTAGGCACCTAAACAGGGGAGATGCTGCCCGATTTTCGATAGAATATAAAAATAGCTTAAGGTGAAACTTGAAGTAAGTATGTAATATGGAGACTAACATTAGTGTGAATCCTCTCGAATGTAGATTTGCGAGCTCGGGCGGATAGACGTAGCCAATAGGAGGTCGAGCGAGGGTATGTTAAGGCTCACCCCTTCTTTCTTGGCATGTCCTAGTTGAAAACAAGTTATGACACAAACTTCGAGGCAACTCTATTCCGGGGATCCGAGCATGTTTATGATTCTCATTGGCTTCTTGATATTTGTATTTTTAATGTGGTCAAATCCTAGTCCTTATGTCATTTGCATAACCAAGTTTCAAAAATTGTATAAAGACCTTGTTTACAAAAGAGTTGTTTTTAAACAATCCCGAAACTACGAAAGTCCGTAACTTTCACAGACAGAACCGGATCGCCCCGATATGATCAAAAATGATTCCATGTTGTATGATGACTATGTTTTCCATAGGCGGGCCCGGCTCGGGTCGACGCCCGTTCGTGGGTCCCGCGACTCCCCTTTTATGTACTTCTGACGACTTTTGAAAGGATACGATGGGACTATGATATATGAATATGATACATGACTATGATATATGAATATGACTTATGAATATGATATATGTATATGTATATGTATATGTATATGTATATGGGAATATGGAAAAGGGCGAGAGCGTTATATACGCGTAACCACCTGATCAGTTGGTATGATATGACATGATACCGTCCCGGACGCGGGATGCCCGGACGCGGGATATGTGGATGTGGATCGGGCCGTACGTTCCTCGGCACTATTATATTATATATGGATCGGGCCGTACGTTTCTCGCACTATTATATTATATACATGGATCGGCCGCACGTTCCGCAAAGCAATGTACCGTATGGATCGGCCGCACGTTCCGCAGCAATATAATGTAATATATGTATATATATATATATATATATATATATATATATATATATATATATGGACCGGGCTGCACGTTCCGCAGCACTAAGCATGCATGATACCCGCCAAAAAGGCACTCAGATGCACAGGCTGCTCTTTATCCCATGATATGATATGTCCTATGTTTTCGTTTTGTTACTATTCATGCTTTATATCCTTCCATATGTTGTTACTCATGCCTTACATACTCAGTACATTACTCGTACTGACGTCCCTTCTTGTGGACGCTGCGTTCATGCCCGCAGGTAGACAGGTAGACGCATCTGATCCCTAGGGGCTCCACCAGCAGCATATTGGAAGCGCTCCAGTTGTTCCGGAGCTTCAGTTTACCGGTACTACTTCTGTGTACAGACTTGGGCACGGTGGAATCCGGCCCCGACTTGTGAACATATGTATCTTATTTAGAGGCTCGTAGACAGACGTGTACAGTCAAATGTTTTGTAGTCCTGCTCGCCTTATGGTTGTATAATCTTTTGGTAAAGCCTACTGACACTCGTTCACGAGTATGTTATTAATGATTATGTGGAGTAAGAAATGATTGTATCGTTCATATGGGCCCCTCAGTAGCACGAATAGAATACATGACAAGAGGTGCCGGTAGGGTACTACCGGGCACCCGCCACGGCCTCGGGTGGGGTCGTGACAAAAAGAACTTCATAAATCCCTCTCTCTCTCTCTTTTTTTTTTTTTTACCACTAGCTCACCTTCATACTTTAGTCACACAAATCACGTCCTATTTTTTTTTTCACTTCCCTGCTAGACTTTGCTCATTTTTGTAACATTCCTCATTTTATTCGCATAATATCCCGTTCATAATCAATCTCATAGTGTCACACTTCTTAACTTTTTGCCCTTTCCGTTCAATCTTATCTTTAATATCCCACAAACTGTCTTGTCCACACATTCATATCCGTCACTATTCTTTTTTTTTTTTTTTTTTTGTACTCTGGTCTCCATTGTGCTGTTATTTCTTCAGGCTATAATCTCGTCATAATTTAGCCCTGCTTATCAATTCAGTTGGTACCTTAATATGACACTCTCTTATAATTTGCCAACTTCTTCTAAATTATCTCTTACCATCGCAAGCCTTTTCCAAATTCCTTTTACCATATCAGTATCAACCCCCTAATTACTATCGTCGCCAACTCAGCGGTTAACTTATTTTTCAAGGTTAGCCATACTTGCAACTTAGTCAAATCATATTCTTACTGTTACACAACCTCTCAAGGCATATCGCAAACACGTACCCCATTCTTGTTTTATTTCCTGGAAAAATTTCGGCAGAGTTTCCTCTATATTTCTTAATATCTCAAAACCTGTACACAGGAAATACCAACAATGCCTCACAGGGCCAACACGTATATATACATATTATGTTATATCACAGCCACACAGGGCTCCCAAAGATCAACAATAGCATGAAAATGGTGAATTTACCTCGTATGTCCATCTTGGACTGCACCTGTTACGCTTTTCTGTTTACTTTTCCTTTCTAAAATTTTTGACTTTACGTTTCGATGCTTTATTCGACATATACCTCTTGTGCCGTTGCTTACCTGCGTGCTCTATAACCTCCGGCATCGTCAATCGCTTTCTTCTGTTGGTGTCATCTTTCTGCTGAAATCGAAGGTTAGTACGAGGAATTTCATTTCCTATGACTTGACTCTATCGCACGATCTAAGACAGAAAAAGGGTCCGATTCCTAAATGCCCCGCAGCCTCCTGTTTATGAGTGTGGCCGGCTTCACACCATAAACAAGACTCTACCGGACACGGTCTGTAGACAATCCGAGGACAAACCGCTCTGATACCACTTTTGTCACGACCCAACCCCGTAGGCCGTGACTAATGCCCGATCTGGGCACCCGTACACACCCATTAACCCGAAATAGCGTACAAGTAGCTTATACCGTGTGCAAATTACAAATATTTACAGAAAAGTGGAACGTCGCCCCAAAGCTGTCACAAATGTACAGATATACATATCGTTATCATAATCCAACAGATAATATCACAAATAAGCCGATAAGGCTATCATAGCATGGGGGACGTCCAAATCACAAATTACACGGACATGGTGAACAAAGGTGAATACCCATAACCCACACATATATGTCTACAGACCTCTAAGAGTCATAACAGAATCATATGACGGGACAGGGCCCCGCCGTACCCGTGAACAAACATATGCATATATATATATAATAACAAAAGCTGGATCAAGTATAGGCTCCAGAACAAGGGAGCGCTCCAAAGTAGCTGAAGGGAACTCCTAAGCTGACGGATCATCCAAATAAGTATCTGTACCTGCGCGACATAAAACGCAGCCCCCGAAGAAAGGGGGTCAGTACGGAATATGTACCGAGTATGCAAAGCATGGAATATAGTAAACAAGATCATAGTCAAAACCAGAAGTACGGAAAGTAAATGCAATATTCAAAATATCAAAATGCTTACTCATAAAAATACAAATCATGCATAGGGCTCTTAGAACGGTGGTCGCCCGCCTGTCGTTGGCGCCACGCCACAGCATCACACCAGAAGGTTCATATCTCCGTACCCGACATATCCCCATAACACATCATAGCCTACCGTAACGCCATAACACAGCCAACACCAATATAAACAGAACCCAGCCCTCTAGCGAGGAGCTCGGTGGACCGTAACACAGCATCACACCGGAAAATAACATAGTACGCACGATACATAACCGGCCCGGGACTCGGTGAAGGATGTAACAACCATATGAACGAGCAGAGTCGTGAGCAACTACATGCAGTTTAAAACACTTTCAAAGACTCAATAAAATATCCAGAACGAATCATCATTTAAGAATCAAAACGATAGTCAAATCAAATTTCTTCCGTACGTCGTTCGAGAACATATCAAATCGAACTTTAGGACTCGTAGACACGTTTCAAACCATAGGAAATAGCTTACGAAAATTATGGGCATAATCGTCATTATAAAGTCGTTAGAGAAGTAAGTTGTCAATGTCCGAAGTTTAAGACAACAATTATACTCGATCCTTTCGAAAGTCATTAGTACTACGCAAAGGAGAGTCTCGGGGCCCACGGACGAGTATCGAACCAATCCGGATCCATTTATGAAAGTTGGAGACCTTATCTACTATAGAATCTCCCGCGAACGTTTCGAAGCGATCCGAGCTCGTCTATGAAAGTTACGATTGTTCGTAGTTACGAAACCTTTTAAAAGCACATTCTTTATGCAAAACTTGGAATCCAACTATACAAAAGACTTATGAACCATAGTTTGACAATATCAAGAACATTGACATCCAAAGGAAACAAGAATCGTATACGGCTCGGATCTTAAGAGTGGAGTTACCCCGAGACTCGCTTTCTAGCCTACATACAATCAAGACATGCCAAGAGAAAGAAAAGTTAGGCTTTACATACCTCGTCCGCTTCCTAAATTAATCCAAACTTACGCCTCGGCTTTTCCAAAATCTACAATAACATCATTTGGTATCACACATTAGCCATAGATTCTTAAAACTTCGATTTCGACTAGCACATAATTTTGCAGAAATTTGGGCAGCATTTCCCCTGTAAATCCAACATCCCCGAGATTTCAACTCGGCTAAATCTTCAACAACAATACCAACACCATACTAACAACATCAACAATTAATTCAAAAGGCATTCTACCATCAACAACTCTTTTCCACATATTTCGACAACATTCCAATTATACTCAATTCAACTACATATATTCAACTACCACCAATGCTTACATATTCAAGTACTAATCCGGAATCATTCAATCGAGATTCAATCACATTTCAAGCAACTCGCACAATATTCAAAATAACCTAATCAACACATCAAGCCACCCGAACCCTTCCAACTTCTATAGGACCACAACAACACATTTCTTTTCCTCCAAATTCATAAACTACATCAACATTCCACATTTAGCAACATTAACCACAATAATACAAAAATTATATTAAAATTACATTATTTCTTCCAACAACCTACAAACGGTTTCAAGCTCCATTTAAATCATTAAACCATCATTTTCATTATGGAATCCATGCATCAACAATCAAAACATGCTAAATAAAATTAGTTCTTTATTCCTACACAATGCATATATACACGGCCAACCACACTACACACGGCCACAACACCAACTCCACACTTTCATGAATTTCATTCATTTCCACACTTCACCACATGCACAAACCATTCATAACATATAAAAAGAGGATTAAAACTCACCTTTTTCACTTAGTTCTTCAACATGACTTAGGTGGAGAATTGCATGAACAAAGGCTTGGCTTGCCCCAACAATTATTCCATGTTGTTTAGCACCCTCCAATTAGTAGAAAAACTAGAAGAATAAATTTTTTTGATGAAGATTTTTAATCTTCTTTTTCCCTCCACCTTGGCCGAATATGGCCTTGTTTCCTTTCTCCATGTTTCTTCAATTTTCTAGAGAGTGAAATGTGTTGAAGATGACTTAATTGTCATCTTTTAATAACATACATAAGTTGCACAAGTGGCCCTATGGCCCACATGCTTTGGCCGGCCACCTTAGGCCCCTTCAAGAATGATTTTTGTCACTTCTAGTCCCTAAAAATTGTAAAATGATCACATGCACACTCCATAGCTTGACTAGTCAAATTTTGGCCAACCAAGGGTGGGTCCCACACCAAGCCACACGGCCAAACTTGGCCATTTCATGAAAATTACCAACTTTTCATAATTCACTTTTAACCCCAAATTTTTCCTTAATGTTCCATTCCAACAAAATCACAAGCAACTTATGCCTTAAAATAAAATCGAAGGTCAAAAATCTCAACCTCGCATCCCGGACTAGTCTTGTCCTTAACTTTTCACGGTTAGCTCGGAATATCTTAATGTACAAAAATGCGGGATATAACTGTACCATAATTGTCACACCCCTATCAGGAGTATGACGGGCTCCGACCGGTAGGCCGGAAATCACCTGACTTACCCGTGACTTTGAACATTATAAACCATAACTCAAAGAACACCTGCACGCAGAAAATGCCCAACATAGAAATATCCTATCATTCATCACATATGTTCATATGCGGACTGACAAGGTCTCTACAACATAACGTATATCATAAAGCCGACAAGGCTAACAGTAAAGTATCAAGAGCTCAAAATAAGGCCGACAATGTTATACCCCGTACTTTGTACGTTGGAATATTCTAAGTTGGTTGGGACAAGTTATGGACAAGACTTTTAATTTTCGATTTTGTTGATTTTAATGCATAAGTTGCATGTTCATCTTTTTATTGGTATGGAGTGTTAAGGGTAAACTTGGAATAAGAAAGATTTGGGGTTAAAAGTGAATTAAGGAAAGTTAAGCATTTCATGAAAATTAAGGGCTAGAAATGAAATTTTGAAAACTTATTAATTCATGAAAATGGCCACATGTGGCCATGTGTGTGTGTGGGCCATGGGCCATGTGTATGAATTATATATGGAGAGAAAGATGATTAATTAAATCATCTTCATCATATTTTAGCTCCTAGAAAGTTCAAGAAAGTTGAAGAACTTTGGAGAGCAAAAGGGGGCAACATATTCGGCCATGGTGGCTGAATTCAAGCCCATGGAAATTGATCTCAAAAAAATTATTTCTTCTAGGTTTTCAACTCATTGGAGGGTCCTAAACAACATGGAGTTGTTGTTGAAACAAGCAAAGTGTTTGTTCTTGAAGTTTTCATCCTAGCCGAGTAAGAAGATAAGTGGAAAAAGGTAAGGTTCAATCCTCTTTTCATGTATTATGGATGATTTGTGCATGTTGTGGTATGTGAAAATGGATGAAATTCATGAAATATTGCATGTTGGGGTTTGGCCGTGAGTAGTGTGTGTTGTGTAGGAATAATGGATTAATTGTATTTAGCATGTTTGGGTGTTGTTGTAGTGTGTAGAAATGGATAGAAATTATGAAAGTTGTGTGTTGATGTTGTGGCCGAAAATGGGTTGTCTTGTATGGCAAGGAATGAACAAATTCTAGGTGGTATTTTAGTTGTTGTTATTATGGATTCTATGATGATAATGAAAGGTTAACGATTCAAATTGAAGTTATAGTTATTTGCGGCTTGTTATGGAAGCTAATGGAATTTTTGTATAGCTTCTTGAATTTATGGAAGTAATGTTATGAACGCATGGATTGATAATGTAGTTTATGAGTTTTGGAAGAAAGAAATATGTTAAAGTTGCTCATGTTGAGTTGGGAAGGTTTCGGGTTCCATGGTGCGTTGGTTGGATGATTTGAATATTTTGTGAATTGTTAGAAGTGTCTTGAATATTGTTTGAATGAGCTTGGATTAGTATTTGAATATGTGGGCGTCGATGTTGGTTTGAACGTATGTTGTCGAATTATATGGAAAAGAATTGCTAATATTAGAATGCGTTTTGAATTGGTTGTTGATGTTGTTTATATGGTTATTGGTATTATTGTTGAAGAATTGGCCGAGTTAAATTCTCGGGGTGTTGAATTTACAAGGGAAATGCTGCCCAAATTTCTGTAAATAAAGTGCGAGCTTAAAATGGGATTCCGAGGTGCCTATGACTAATGTTTGGTGTCTAATGACGTGTTGTAGATTTTGAGAAGCCGAGACTTGAGTTTGGATTAGCTTAGGAAGCAATCAAGGTATGTAAAGCTTACTTTTCCTTCTTTTGGCATGTCTTAGATATGGCTAGGTTGTGATATGTTATGAGCTTCTGGGTAATTCTATTCTTAAAAATCCGAGCACGTTTATGAGTCGTATTTGCTTTTGATGTTGGCATCTTTATATGGTCAAGCTATGGTTTATACGTCTTTTGTATGACTAAGTTTTAAAAGTTGCATAAAAGTTTGGTTTTTAAAAGAGTTTTGTTCCTAAATGATTCCGAAAACTACGAAAGTCCGTAACTTTCACAGACAGAACCGGATCGCTTCGATATGCTCAAAAATGATTCTATGACGTATGATGACTTAAATTTTTATGGGCGGGCCCGACTTGAGTCGACACCCCTCCGTGGGCCCCGTGACTTTTCTTATGTACTTCTGACGATTTTTGAAAGGACATGATATGACTATTATTCCGATTTCAAGTACGATCAGTTTACTTATCTTTTGAGGTTGTAATAAGGATTCGATAACATATGATATTTTCGTAGGCGGGCCCAGATTGGGTTGACGCTCGTCCGTGGGTCCCGCGGTCTTCTTCTGTATAATTCTGATGGCTTTTGAAAGAATTTAATATGACTACCTTTCTGACCCCCGAGTACGATTTTATATTTGTCTGTTGAGTTCGAACTAATGATTCGTATACTTATGATTCCGATACGTAATTATGGGTTTTGAAGTTCGGTTTGGTATGTTGCCGAGTGATATTCGGAAGAAAGTTTGATTTGACTACTGTCTTGGCTTATATATAACAGTCTGTTTGATTACTCTGTTGAGTCTTTGTGAATGTTTGGCATTGCATATGATTTCCTACGATTCTGCTCGTGCATTCTGTTATTACCTCTTTCGCCGAGTCCCGGGCCGGTTATTATCGTGCGCACAATCTGAAGTATGATGTGATTCCGAAGTATGATGTTATATGTGATATTGACCGCTGGACTTTTGACCGCGGTATGTGATATGTGATATTGACCGCTGGACTTTTGACCGCGGTATGTCGGGTTTCGGAGACATGAAATCTTCTGGAGTATGATGTGTTATGGCGCCCGAGACAGGAGGGGCGACCATGTTCTGTCCGTCGGGTCCCATTGTGGACCGTATGTGTTATGTGATATGGTATGCGATGATTTGATGATATGATATGATATACGATGATATGATGTGATATATGATTATTATATTATATATAGATCGGGCCGTACGTTCCTCGGCATTATTATACTATTTATGGATCGGGCCGTACGTTCCTCGGCATTCGGTTAATGTCAGCTCATATGATATGTTTGATTTTCCGTATATACGAGACAGAAATATTTTTCAAAAGAAAGCGAAGCATTTTGACATTCCGATTATCCTATTTGCCTTCTGAACTCCTTATGTATGATTTGTATGTCAGATGTAAGTACTTTGGTATTCGGGTTATTATGCTCACTTTCTGTTCTCCTGACTTCGGTTATGATTTCGCTTTCCGTATTTTCTGCTTTGCATACTTAGTACATATTTCGTACTGACCCCCCTTTCTTCGGGGGCTGCGTTTCATGCCACGCAGGTACCCACAGATGAGTAGGTGATGTTAGCAGAAGATGTTCCGGATGGATTGGCGAGCTCCATTTCCTCCGGAGTGCTGCCGATGTCAGAACGCTTTTGTATGGTATCTGAAGTTATGGTAGAGACTTTGCAGACAGTGTCGTGTGTGTGATATGTCAGCTTTGTGAGCTGCCGCGTAAGCCGATGTATTATTATGCATTATGCTACAGATTTGTTTTGTAATCGGCTATGTAAGCCGATATATCAGTACGCATTATGTTACTGATTCGTTATGACTACGATTTTATTTGATTTGAAAAAGACGAAAAGTATGATGTTCTTTGAAAATTTTCCTTCGCATTTTGACACGTTTTGCGGCCCATGATTATGTGTATTACGAAAGTCTCGCGGGTTCGCTCGGCCCTAGGTAAGGGTCGGGTGCCCATCACACCCTATCGGATTAAGGGTGTGACAATTTGGTATCGAAATGTCGTCCTAGGGGTTGTCTACAAAGTCGTGTCCGGAGAGTCTTGTTTATGGTGTGTTGCGCGCCACACTTATAAACGAGGAGGCTACGGGGCATCTAGGGTGGTTACTCTTCTTTCACATCTGAGATCGTGTCATAGAGCCAAGTCATAAGAGATGGGACTCCTTACCCTGATTTGTGATTGCAGCTGAAGAATGACACTGATAGAAGAAAGTGATTGATGATGTTGGAAGTCACAAAGTACGCAGTAAGTAAAGGTATGAAAGATTTATGTTGGCAAAGATATTGAACTTACGATTGAAATACAAGTTGAATACTAAAGGGGGAAAGTAAATAAGAAAGTGTAATAAAGCCGTTTGAGTTGGGCATACGAGGTATGTTTATCATTTGTGTACTGTTGATGATATTGAGAGCCCTGTGTGGCTATGATATGATATGATATATGTACATATGTTGGCCCTGTAAGGCATTGTTGGTATTTCCTGTGTACAGGTTTTGAAATAGTAACAATTACAGAGGAAACTCTGCCGAAATTTTCCCGTAAAATGAAAAGAGAATGAGATATGTGTTTGTAATACGACTTGAAAGGTCGTGCCGATAGTAAGAGTGAGATTAAGACAAAAGTAAGAAGGAAAGAAATTATGATGGATATGAATGTATTGATAAGACAGCTTGTGAGATATTAAGGATAAAGTTGATTAGAAAGGGTAAAAGGTTAAGGAGTGTTATGCTATGAGATCGAATACGAGTGGGACAATATGAATATGATGAAGGTGTTGTGAAAATAAGTAAAGTCTAGAGAGAAAGTGGCCAAGGTTATGATGCGATCTATGTAGCTAAAATACAAAGGCAAGTGTGAAACAGAAAAACAAGCTATGGAATGAATACGGAAGGGTTTGAGTTAAAGACTAAGAGACGACACGAGATAATGTGCCTAGAATGTTACAAGTTGAGTAAAGTGTAATGAGATTCGACAAGAAGGAAAAGTTTAACCCGAGATCCTTATGATGTTTTATGAGACTAGTTGAACATTCGAGGACGAATGTTCTAAAGGGGGAAAGGATGTTATACCCCGTACTTTGTACGTTGGAATATTCTAAGTTGGTTGCGACAAGTTATGGACAAGACTTTTAATTTTCGATTTTGGTGATTTTAATGCATAAGTTGCATGTTCATCTTTTTATTGGTATGGAGTGTTAATGGTAAACTTGGAATAAGGAAGATTTGGGGTTAAAAGTGAATTAAGGAAAGTTAAGCATTTCATGAAAATTAAGGGCTAGAAGTGAAATTTTGGAAACTTATTAATTCATGAAAATGGCCACATGTGGCCATGTGTGTGTGTGTGGGCCATGGGCCATGTGTATGAATTATATATGGAGAGAAAGATGATTAATTAAATCATCTTCATCATATTTTAGCTCCTAGAAAGTTCAAGAAAGTTGAAGAACTTTGGAGAGCAAAAGGGGCAACATATTCGGCCATGGTGGCCGAATTCAAGCCCATGGAAATTGATTTCAAAAAAATTATTTCTTCTAGGTTTCCAACTCATTGGAGGGTCCTAAACAACATGGAGTTGTTGTTGAAGCAAGCAAAGTGTTTGTTCTTGAAGTTTTCATCCTAGCCGAGTAAGAAGATAAGTGGAAAAAGGTAAGGTTCAATCCTCTTTTCATGTATTATGGATGATTTTTGCATGTTGTGGTATGTGAAAATGGATGAAATTTATGAAATATTGCATGTTGGGGTTTGGCCGTGAGTAGTGTGTGTTGTGTAGGAATAATGGATTAATTGTATTTAGCATGTTTGGGTGTTGTTGTAGTGTGTAGAAATGGATAGAAATTATGAAAGTTGTGTGTTGATGTTGTGGCCGAAAATGGGTTGTCTTGTATGGCAAGGAATGAACAAATTCTAGGTGGTATTTTAGTTGTTGTTATTATGGATTCTATGATGATAATGAAAGGTTAACGATTCAAATTGAAGTTATAGTTATTTGCGGCTTGTTATGGAAGCTAATGGAATTTTTGTATAGTTTCTTGAATTTATGGAAGTAATGTTATGAACGCATGGATTGATAATGTAGTTTATGAGTTTTGGAAGAAAGAAATATGTTAAAGTTACTCATGTTGAGTTGGGAAGGTTTCGGGTTCCATGGTGCGTTGGTTGGATGATTTGAATATTTTGTGAATTGTTAGAAGTGTCTTGAATATTGTTTGAATGAGCTTGGATTAGTATTTGAATATGTGGGCATCGATGTTGGTTTGAACGTATGTTGTCGAATTATATGGAAAAGAATTGCTAATATTAGAATGCGTTTTGAATTGGTTGTTGATGTTGTTTATATGGTTATTGGTATTGTTGTTGAAGAATTGGCCGAGTTAAATTCTCGGGGTGTTGAATTTACAGGGGAAATGCCGCCCAAATTTCGTAAATAAAGTGCGAGCTTAAAATGGGATTCCGAGATGCCTATGACTAATGTTTGGTGTCTAATGACGTGTTGTAGATTTTGAGAAGCCGAGACTTGAGTTTGGATTAGCTTAGGAAGCAATCAAGGTATGTAAAGCTTACCTTTCCTTCTTTTGGCATGTCTTAGATATGGCTAGGTTGTGATATGTTATGAGCTTCGGGAGTAATTCTATTCTTAAAAATCCGAGCACGTTTATGAGTCATATTTGCTTTTGATGTTGGCATCCTTATATGGTCAAGCTATAGTTTATACGTCTTTTGTATGACTAAGTTTTAAAATTTGCATAAAAGTTTGGTTTTTAAAAGAGTTTTGTTCCTAAATGATTCCGAAAACTACGAAAGTCCGTAACTTTCACGAGCATTTAACCGGATCGCTTCGATATGCTCAAAAATGATTCTATGATGTATGATGACTTAAATTTTTATGGGCGGGCCCGACTTGAGTCGACACCCCTCTGTGGGCCCCGCGACTTTTCTTATGTACTTCCGATGATTTTTGAAAGGACATGATATGACTATTATTCCGATTTCAAGTACGATCAGTTTACTTATCTTTTGAGGTTGTAACAAGGATTCGATAACATATGATATTTTCGTAGGCGGGCCCGGATTGGGTTGACGCTCGTCCGTGGGTCCCGCGGTCTTCTTCTGTATAATTCTGATGGCTTTTGAAAGAATTTAATATGACTACCTTTCCGACCCCCGAGTACGATTATATATTTGTCTGTTGAGTTCGAAATAATGATTCGTATACTTATGATTCCGATACGTAACTATGGGTTTTGAAGTTCGGTTTGGTATGTTGCCGAGTGATATTCGGAAGAAAGTTTGATTTGACTACTGTCTTGGCTTATATATAACAGTCTGTTTGATTACTCTGTTGAGTCTTTGTGAATGTTTGGCATTGCATATGATTTCCTACGATTCTGCTCGTGCATTCTGTTATTACCTCTTTCGCCGAGTCCCGGGCCGGTTATTATCGTGCGCACAATCTGAAGTATGATGTGATTCTGAAGTATGATGTTATATGTGATATTGACCGCTGGACTTTTGACCGCGGTATGTGATATGTGATATTGACCGCTGGACTTTTGACCGCGGTATGTGATATGTGATATTGACCGCTGGACTTTTGACCGCGGTATGTCGGGTTTCGGAGACATGAAATCTTCTGGAGTATGATGTGTTATGGCGCTCGAGACAGAAGGGGAGACCATGTATTACGTCCGGGTCCCATTGTGGACCGTATGTGTTATGTGATATGGTATGCGATGATTTGATGATATGATAATCTGATATGATATGATATACGATGATATGATGTGATATATGATTATTATGTTATATATGGATCGGGCCGTACGTTCCTCGGCATTATTATACTATTTATGGATCGGGCCGTACGTTCCTCGGCATTCGGTTAATGTCAGCTCATATGATATGTTTGATTTTCCGTATATACGAGACATAAATGTTTTTCAAAAGAAAGCGAAGCATTTTGACATTCTGATTATCCTATTTGCCTTCTGAACCCCTTATGTATGATTTGTATGTCAGATGTAAGTACTTTGGTATTCGGGTTATTATGCTCACTTTACGTACTCGACTTCGGTTATGATTTCGCTTTTACGTATTTTCTGCATTGCATATTCAGTACATATTCCGTACTGACCCCCCTTTCTTCGGGGGCTGCGTTTCATGCCGCGCAGGTACCCCCAGATGAGTAGGTGATGTTAGCAGAAGATGTTCCGGCTGGATTGGCGAGCTCCATTTCCTCGAGGCTTTGCCGATGTCAGAACGCTTTTGTATGGTATCTGGAGTTAAGTTAGAGACTTTGCAGACAGTGTCGTGTGTGTGATATGTCAGCTTTGGGAGCGGTTGCGTAAGCCGATGTATTATTATGCATTATGATGCAGATTTGTTTTGTAATCGGCTATGTAAGCCGATATATCAGTACGCATTATGTTACAGATTCGTTATGACTACAGATTTTATTTGATTTGAAAAAGACGAAAAGTATGATGTTCTTTGAAAATTTTCCTTCTGCATTTTGACACGTTTTGCGGGCCCAGTATGATTATGTGTATTACGAAAGTCTGCGGGTTCGCTCGGCCCTAGGTAAGGGTCGGGTGCCCTAAAGACACCCTATCGGATTAAGGGTGTGACAGACAAGGCCACCAAAATATTATACAACAATATGAACCAGTGGAGCTATAAAACATCTAACTGTACACACATGTCTACGAGCCTCTACATAGAATACAATGATCATAAGGACAATACCAAATAGACTGCAGCTCCGAAGTAAGTGGAGTGCTCGTGAGAATCTGTTGATAGAACAGCTACGGGTCTGATCCATCTCTTTGCCTGCCTGCGGGCATGAGCACTGTCCACAACAAGGGACGTCAGTACGAATAATGTACTGAGTATGTAAGGCATGAATAACAACATAATATAGATATGGAAGGTAACATGTAATAAGAGAGATAACCTGTACATCTGGATGCCTCATAAGATGGATGTCATGCATGCTTAGCCTTTAAAAAAAATATTTCTATACATATACATAGTACCATGCCCGACCATTAAGGCTCCGTGTCATATATATAGTATCATGCCCCGCCATTAAGGCTCGGTGTCATATATATAGTATCATGCCCGGCCATTAAGGCTCGGTGTTATTATCATTATCCCGCGTTCGGGCCTCCCGCGTCCGGGGCGATATCATAACATGCCCACTGCAGTGGTGTGCACATCTATGTGCCATGCCCGGCCGACTATAGCGCGGTGTGAGAAAGTACATACATATATATATATATATATATATATATATATATATATATATATATATATAAAGCATACATGAGAGCCAAATAAAAGCTACGACTCTATCGGAGTGGCGTAAGGTCAGTAACCACCGATTTATATTATGGAGCAATCATCATCGCTATATCTCACCTTGACGGAATAATCATTATAAGGTGAGGTCAACAACAATGAATAGAATCGAGAAAATCACGAAAATAACTCAACATTCTCATATTCAAATTGAAATCATAAGCTTGGGACTTTTAAATATGAAATCATCATCATCATCGTAATCCTCATAGAAACATTCTCATCTTTAGCATCGTCATTCATAGTGTAAAAACATGTCCGTTGTTATTGTCATAAAAGCTTATAGAATCATAAATCTTTGACTCGGAAAATAAGGACATTTTGGAAAACATTTATGGATTATCAAGAAAGAAGTCATGCCTTTGAATCATGAACTCTAACTTTTGGAAGTAAGGAGGTTACGAAACATATGTAGGGAATTATAACATAGGAGTTTCTAGAAATAGGATCATCGTCATCATAAAACATGTTTATCTTTAGCATCATAAGAACTCTATGAATCATGAATCTCTAGCTTTTGAGAATAAGAATATTCTTGGAAAACATTTGTGGATTCACATAGAGGGATCATGGGACATTTGGAAAACACCTATTGGATTCATAAGAAAGGAATCATGCCTTTAGAAGAAACGGACTAGCCTTAACATACCTGGAAGATAATTTCTCGACTTCCAACTTACTTCCTGTCTTGCAATTCACTTAAGATCATTTGTAGCCTCATAATCTACATATACGACCATTCATACTATTGTTAGGCTCATCATCATGCGCTCGTCTTAAACCCTTAAATTAAATCCATTTAGAATCTGTCGAAATTCGGGCAGCATCTCCCCTATTTATATGCCTAGCCCGAAATCACAATCCAATAACCAACAACAACAACAACAACAACACCAACATCATAACAACATTATCAACACCAATAGCTCCATAAAACATCTCACACAATGTTTTCCAAGTTTCTCAACTATCCAACTTATTATACGACTATGTAATAACTTTATCTCCGTCAATAAACTGAAATTAATATTAATAAGGAGAGATTCATACCTTATTATTTCTAGAGTAGCAATATCTTCAATATTTACTTTGAATCCAAGCCAATTCCAATGCAAGACAAAACTATAATCGTGACTACACGTTGTCCGGATCTCGATTAATACTTCGTAACTTGAAATCTCTCAAAATCCTCGCTTTTATGTTATATATATGCTCTCATATGTGGCTGAATTTTCTAGAGTATTTGGGAAATTTTTGTGAAGAAAAAATGGGGTTTTGCCCCTTATATAGGGTGCCAAAGTCGGCATCACTGTAGCATCACTGTAGCAGCGCGCCCTGCTCTGCCCACCTAAATTGTAACGTCCATAATTCTCTATTCCGACGTTGTATCGATGAGCGGTTTGTTGTGTCGAAAACTAGACTCGACGAACTTCATTTTAAGCCTTTGAAACACCTTAAAACTCCCCATATACCTGGAGATATACCCTTGCAAAGTTGACCCAAAATTCTGTCCTTAATTCTGCCAGCTTGTTCGAAATTTTTGACAAACTTATTTTCGTTGATTTGGTTGGTCCCAAAATCTTTCGAAACTCTGATTACATGATATTTATCACTAATAACACTTGGTAATGGTCATGTCTTTTGGTTCCAAGGCTGTCCTTCTCGGTTACGACTTACAAGATCATAATTCATCCTTTACTTAAACCATATACTTAATAATGTTTCGTTCCTCACACTCCAAAGTTGTTTTACCAAGCCATAGCTCGACATACTTGCATTCAAATTTAACCGGTGCTTCTCTGAGGTACGGAGTGTAACACTGAAAGTGCGAGGTGTAACATATGGGCCGGGTACGATATATTATATTTCATCGCGTCCCATAATGGGCTGGGTACGGCATACAGAGTATATATATGCATGACTCACCACAGATGCATTGTTATCCCTTGATTATCATACTTATCTCATGTCATCTTTTCACTCAGTCATGATCTTCAATAATGTGCTTCATGCTTTACATACTCAGTACATTTTCCGTACTGACCCCTTTTCTTCGGGGGCTGCGTTTCATGCCTGCAGGTACAAACACTCAGTTTGGTGATCCTCCAGCCTAGGACTTCTACTTAGCTGCTTGGAGAGCTCCATTGTTCCGGAGCTTGAGTCATTTTGGTACAGATCCTTTTGACATAGACTTATGCATAGTCAGGGGTACGGCGGGGCCCTGACCCGTCAGATGTCCTTTGTTATACTCTTAGAGGTCTGTAGACATGTGGGGGCTGTATATATGTTTGGTCAGCTATATCGATGTAGTTCGTTTTGGATATTCCCGTATATAGTGGCAGCCTTATTGACTTGCATATTTTGTTATATTTTGGTTCTTGTGACTCTTCAGGAGACAGGTTCATTCTGATATATGACACTACGAGTCTACAACATGCTTTTACAGATTTTCCGATTGTCCTTAGTATCAGTCTGATTATATCTAACAGGTTCGTATACGAGTGTCCAACTCGGGCACTAGTCATGGCCCATCGGTTTGGGTCATGACAATGAGAATCTAGCATTTATGTCTCTCGATACTCTCCTGTGCTTAACTACATCTATGTACAATACTGTGTCTCTGACCTACTTATTATCCTAGTGCTATCTGCCCAACTGATCAGTGGTAACTTGGTATATCCCGTATTTTGTACATTGGGACATTCCGAGCTAACCATGGAGAGTTAAGGACAGGACTATTCCGGGATACGAGGTTGAGACTTTTAATGTTATATCCCGTATTTTTGTACGTTGGATTATTCATAAGCTGAGGTGGGGTCCACATGTCGAGATTTTTTTTTTGACATATGACAAGTTATATGAATAATATATGTGAAGTTAAACACAACTCAAGAAGGACCCTTGAGCCAAATCAAAGTGGAAGTCCTCCAAGCAACTATTTTTAAGTAACGTTTTCGGGTGATCTGACTTTGAGGGGCAGAAACGGTATTATAAGTTTGGAATTTGGAAAAATATCAAAAATAGAAGTTGTAAATAATTGAATTAGCTTTCCAACCATAGGTGACATCGGGATAAGGAGATATGAATATTTTAAAGTAGAAAGGTCGAGCTGAACAGTGGATTCGGCCCAACCCGATTCCAAGTCGGGTCAGGCCCAATACCCATGCCATTTAAGTGAAATTTTCAGCTTTCTCCTTCATTTTTCAGACCAAAACGTCCAGAATTTTCAGAGATGGAGAGAGAGAGAGAGGAGAGGTAGAGAGAGAAACCAAATTTTGACCACAATCTAAGCCCCGAATCGCGAAGCTCATGAAGAGAAAAGTGTTGTACGTTGCGTTGCCTTCAATTTGGGCTAAAAATCAGCCAAGAAGAAGAGGGTGACGTCTTGGGCTGCATACTTAAGGTAATACTAAGGTCCCTTTTTCATTGTTAACAAGTTTAATTAGAGTTTTAACAGATTAGAATGGAGAAAATAGCGTTATAAACTAGTTTGTTATTTTGTTGAGATTTATGGATTAAGGGGCTATTTTATGTGGGTTAAATGGTTGGAATTAGGCGTGTTATGGATGTTTTGAATGTGTTGTAGTGTGCAAAAATGGATGGAAATCATGATATGTTGTGTGTTGAAGTGTGGCCGTATAGGGGCTGTTTTGGTAGACTATGATGGACTAATTTTATTTAGTGTATTAGTTGATTATTGTTGTGGATTATATGATGAAGATAAAGGTTTAATGATTTAAATTGAAGTTGTAATTGTTTGTGGGTTGTTGTAGAAGTTAATGTGATTTTAGCATAGTTTCTTGAATTTATGAGAATTATGTTATCAATGTGTGGATCGTTGGTGTAGTTAATGAATTTGGAAGAAAGAAACGTGTGGTTGTAGTTCTTGTTGAATGTGGACGTTTTCGGGTGGAGTAGTACATTGCTTGGGTTGGTTTGAATATTTTGCGGATTGTTGGAAGTGTTCTTGAGTCGTGTTTGAATGGTTTCGGATTAGTGCTTGAATGTGTGAGCATTGATGTTGACTTGATTATATATGGTTGAATTGAATGTAATTGGAATGTTGTTGAATTATGTAGAAAGGAGTTACTAATGTTAGAATACGTTTTGAATTACTTATTGATGTTGTTAGTATGGTTGTTGGTGTTGTTGTTGATGATATTGGCCGAGTTGAATTCTCGGGGTTGTTGAATTTAAGGGGAAATCTTTGCCCAAATTTCGTAAACGAAGTGCTAGCTTAGAATCGAATTTCTCGGTCTATGACTAATGTTTGGTGCCAAATGATGTTATTGTAGATTTTGAGAAGCCGAGACTTGAATTCGGATTAGCTTAGGAAGCGGACGAGGTATGTAAAGCTTAACCCTTCCTTCTGTTGCACCTCGCATTTTGTACATTTGGATATTCCGAGTTAACGGTGGAAGGTTAAGGGCAAGGTCATTTTTTTCGGTTTTGTTAAGAATGCATAAGTTGCATATTCCTTTTGTTGGCATGGAGCGTTAAGGATAAATTTGGAATAAGGAAAAATTAAGGGCTAAGAGTGGAAACAAATATTTCATGAAATGGCCAAAAGGCCAAGGTGGCCGTGGGCCCCACCTATATGTTGGCCAATTGTTTCAAGCCATAAAGGGAGCCATGTGTTCACTTCATATTGTATATGTGCATGTATGAATGTATAATTCATGACTATGCAAGACTTATTCATCTTTTGTAATTCAAGAAATTTCTAGAAAAATTGAGAAAAATTTGGAGAAAGAAAGTGGCACATGACCGGCCACATGCTTACATATATATATATATATATAAGTAAGGACAATATGAGACATTACTCATCATTTTAACTTGAGAAAGTTCAAGAAATATGGAGAAAGAAGGGAGAAAGACAATCGGCCAAGGAAATTTTGGCCGAAAAACTCGCCTCCAAAATTTGATCATGGAAAAATAATTTATCCTAGCTTTTCCACTAATTGGAAGGCCCTCGTCGACGTGGAGTAGTTGTTGGAACAAGAAAACCGTTCGTTCTTCCAAATGGTAGTCGTAGCCGAGGAGATAAATTGAAAGGGAAAAGGTAAGGTTCAATCTTCCTTACATGTTTTATGAGTGTTTATGCATGTTGGGATATGTAGAAAAGAATGAACTTCATGAAGTTAGGGTGTTGTGTTGGGTGGCCGTGGATATATATAGTGTGGTGTAAAAGTGTGGAACAAATTTTATGTAGTATTTTGGTTGTTGTTTGTTGTGGATTATGTAATGAAAATGAAGGTTTGATGATTCAAATGGAAATCATAATTGTTGTGGGATGATTTAGAACGTAATGTGATTTTAATATAGTTGCTTGAATTGATGAAAATGATGATGATAAAGTATGGGTTTGTTGACATAATTTATGAATGTGGAAGAAAGAAAGGTGTTGGTAGTGTTCTTGTTGAATTGGAATGGTTTCGGGTGAAAAGCATGTATTGGTTTGGCTTGTTAGATAATTGAGCGGATTGTTTGAAATTTTCTTGAATCTTAATTGAATGACCTTGGATTGGTATTTGAACTTGAGAGCATTGGTATTGAATTGATCATATGTAGTTTATTTGAATATAAATGAAATGTTGTCGAATTGTGTAGAAAGGAATTATTGATGTTAGAATGCGTTTTGAATCACTTATGGATATTGTTGGTATGGTTGTTGGTTTGGTTGTTGTGATTTGGCCGAGTTGAATTCTCGGGGATGTCGAAATTATAGGGGAAGTGCTGCCGAAATTTCTGTAGACAAAGTGTTAATTTGGTATTGGATGCTTAAGTGCTTATGGCTAATGGTTGATACCTAATGACGTTATTGTAGATCGTGAGAAGTCGGGACGTAAGTTTGGATTAGCTTAAGAAGCGGCTAAGGTATGTTAAGGCTAGTCCCTTTCTTCTAAAGGCATGATTCCTTTCTTATGAATCCAATAGGTGTTTTCCAAATGTCCCACGATCCCTTTATGTGAATCCATAAATGTTTTCCAAGAATATTTTTATCCTCAAAAGCTAGAAATTCATGATTCATAGAGTTCATGATTCAAAGGCATGACTTCTTTCTTGATAATCCATAAATATTTTCCAAAATGTCCCTATTTTCCGAGTCAAAGATTTATGATTCTATAAGCCTTTATGACGACAACAACGGATATGTTTTTACAATGTTAATGACGATGCTAAAGATGAGAATGTTGTATGTTTCCAAAATGGAGGTTTATGACTCCGTAAGCTCTCATGACAACTCGATGGATATGTTTTACAATGACAACGATGATGTCAAAAATGAGAATATTTTCCTACGATGAATATGATGATAATGATTCTATGTTTAAAGGTTCCAAGTTTATGATTTCAATGACGATACGAGAATGTTGAGCTATTTCTTGATTTCTCAATTTTGTTCATGAATGATGACTATTTTTTTAGGATTCCAAAGTACATGAATTGATGCCTTATGATCCTATTTTATGTTTCCTCGTGAAGCTATTTCTCATTGATAGTCTCACCTTATAATAATCGTTCCTTCAAGGTGAGACAAAGCGGCCATGATTATTCCATAATACAATCGGGGGCTACCGACCTTACGTCACTCCGATAGATACATGACTCTCTTTGGGCTCTCATGCATGCTACTTATATGATATATGAATATGATATATGTATATGTATATGGGGAATATGGGAAAGGGCGAGAGCGTTATATACGCGTAACCACCTGATCAGTTGGTATAATATGACATGATACCGTCCCGGACGCGGGATGCCCGGACGCGGGATATGTGGTTATGGATCGGGCTGCACGTTCCGCAGCAATATAATATATATATATATATATGGATCGGGCTGCACGTTCCGCAGCAATATAATATATATATGGATCGGGCTGCACGTTCCGCAGCACTAAGCATGCATGGTACCCGCCTAAAAGGCACTCAGATGTACAGGTTACTCTTTATCTCATGATATGTTCCATATTTTCGTCTTGTTACTATTCGTGCATATGATTTTCTGTACTCTTTACTTCAGTATGATCCCACTTATTACAGTCCATGCTTTACATACTCAGTACATATTCCGTACTGACCCCCTATCTTCGGGGGCTGCGTTTCATGCCGCGCAGGTACACCCAGATGAGCTAAAGATTTTAGTAGAAGATGTTCCAGCGGGATTGGCGAGCTCCATTTTCTCCGGAGTGCAGCCGAGTCGGAGAACTATGTTATGACAGTTTGTTCTATGTTAGAGACTTTGTAGGCAGGGTCGTGAGTATAAGATGTCGGTTATGTAAGCGGCTACCTAAGCCGATGCATTATTACGCATTGTGTTATAAGCCTTACATGTTATAGATTTTATTTGACTGGAAAAAAAAATGAAGAGCACATTTGACTTTCCGAAAAATCTCCGTTATGTATTTATGTTATGGCTAAGGGCCCAGTATGATTATGAATGTCACAAGAGTCAGTGGGTTCGCTCGGCCCTAGGTAAGGGTCGGGTGCCCATCACACCCTGTCGGATTACGGGTGTGACACCTTCCTTCTTTTGGCATGCCTTAGTTGTAAATAGGCTATGACACGAGCCTCGAGGAAATTCTATTCTTGTGATCCGAGTATGCCTACGATTCTTATTTGCATTTTATCTTTGACATTCGTAATGTAATGGAATAATGGCCCTTATGTCGTTGAAATAATTGGTTTTCAAATGTTGCATAAAAAGTTTTGTTCCTAAAGGGTTCTGTGTCGAAAAGGGCTGTAACTTTCGTAGACAGAACAGGATCGCCTTGATATGCTCGTGGGATGTTCCATAGCGTATAATGATTACACCTTCCATAGGCGGGCTTGGATTGGGTTGACGTCCGTCCGTGGGTCCCGCGACTTTCCTTTGTATAGTTCCCACGACTTTGTGACAAAACTTAATATGGCTACCATCCCGACCCTTCGGATATGGTTAGTGTACTTATCTGTCGAATCTGTAATGATGATTATGCTTTCAGTTCCCATAAGCTATGTCATATGGTTTTGACACGTATCTATGAATTCCAAAGCTCTATTCGATATGTCCCCGAGCGACGTTCGGAGGAAACTTAATTTGATTAATGTTTTGGTTTTTAAGTAATGGTTTGTTTTGATTATGCTATTGAGTCTTTGAAAATATTTTCGACTGCATATGGTTATTTACGACCCTGCTCGTGCATTCTGTTATTACATCTTTCGCCGAGTCTCGGGCCGGTATGTCATCGTGCGCACTATGCTTTATTCCGGAGTATGATGTGTCCGGTTCGCCGAGCCCCTTTTTGGCCGGGAACCGTGTATATATTATGGTGTTATGATGTGTCCGGTACGCCGAGCCCCTTTCGGCCGGGTACTGTGTATATATGCTATGATGTGTGACGGGGATACGGAGATATGAAACCTTCTGGAGTATGATGTGTTATGGCGCCAATGTCGGAGGGCGACCATATTCTAAGAGCCCCATGCATGATTTGTATTTTAACCAGTAAGCATTTTGATATTCTGGATATTGCATTTACTTTCTGTACCTTTTGTTCTGATTATGATCCTATTTACTGTTTTCATGCTTTGCATACTCAGTACATATTCCTCACCGACCCCCCTTTCTTCGGGGGCTGCGTTTCATGCCGCGCGGTACAGATACTTGTTTGGGTGGTCCACTAACTTAGGATCCCTGTCCAGCTGTTTTGGAGCGCTCCCTTGTTCCGAAGCCTATACTTTGGACCAGATTCTGTTATTATACATATGTATATGTTTGTTCAGGGGTACGGCGGGGCCCTGTCCCGTCATATGATTCTGTTATGACTCTTAGAGGTCTGTAGACATATATGTGGGTTATGGGTGGTTATTGCTCAATTGTGTCAGTGTGATCCGTGTTCGGACGTCCCTTCTGTATGATGGGCCTTGCCGCTTATGCATGATACCATCCGCTGGAAGTTGTGACCGCGGTATGTATATATATATATATATATATATATATATATATATATATGTATTTGTAACAGCTTGGGGTGACGTATCATTTGTCTGTGTG
This sequence comes from Lycium ferocissimum, assembly GCF_029784015.1. Taxonomy (NCBI): domain Eukaryota; kingdom Viridiplantae; phylum Streptophyta; class Magnoliopsida; order Solanales; family Solanaceae; genus Lycium; species Lycium ferocissimum. The sequence goes on from NW_026726137.1 coordinate 26,128, forward strand.
TATAAGATCTGATTATGTCAGCTATGGTCTGATGTCTGACCTTTGTATATATGTAAGCTATTTGTATGCGGTTTCTGATTAATGGTTATATCTGGGTGCCCAGCTCGGGCACTAGTCACGGCCTACGGAGTTGGGTCGGGACAAAAGTGGTATCAGAGCGGTTCGTCCTCGGATTGTCTACGGAGCCGTGTCCGGGCAGTCTTGTTTATGGTGTGAAGCCGGCCACACTCATAAACAGGAGGCTGCGGGGCATTTAGGAATCAGTGACCCTCTTTCTGTCTTAGATCGTGCGATAGAGCCAAGTCATAGGAAATGAGATTCTCCGTACTAACCTTTGATTTCAGCAGAAGGACGACATCGACGGAAGGAAGCGATTGACGATACTGGAAGTTACAAAGCAAGCAGGTAAGTAAAGGTACGAAAGGCATATGTTGACTAAGGCATTAAAGTACGATTGAAATGTAAAGTCAAAAAAAATTGGAAGGGAAAAGTAAACAGGAAAGTGTAACAGGTGCAGTTCGAATTGGACATACGAGGTAAGCCCATCATTTTCATACTGATGTTAATATTGGGAGCCCTGTGTGGCTGTAAAATGATATGATATGATATGTGTATATATGTTGGCCCTGTGAGGCATTGTTGGTATTTCTTGCGTACAGGTTTTGAGATAGTAAGAAATATAGAGGAAACTCTGCCGAATTTTTTCCAGGAAACAAGAAGGAAATGAGATAGGGGTTTGTAATATGTCTTGAAAGGTCGTGTTAATAGTAAAGATAGAATTTGACTAAGTTGCAAGTATGGCTGACCTTGAAAAATAAATTAATTCGAATTGGCGGTAATGGTAATTAAGAGGTCGGTATCGACATGGTAAAAGGAATTTGGAAAGGGCTTGTGATATTAAGAGATGAGTTAGAAGAGATTGGCAAATCTTGAAGGAGTGTTATATTAAGGTACCAACTGAATTGATAAGCATGGATAACTTATAACGAGATTATAGCCAGAAGAAATAATAGTACAATTGAGACCAGAGTACAAAAAAAGAGGGTTGTGACGAATATAAAGGTGCCGACAAGACAGCTTGTGAGATATTAAAGATAAGATTGACCAGAAAGGACAAAAGTTGAGAAGTGTGACACTATGAGGTTGATTACGAACAGGATATTATGTGAATATAATAAGGAATGTTATGAAAATGAGCAAAGTCTAGCGAGGAAGTGACTAAAAGGTATGACGTGATCGGTGTGGCTAAAGTACAAAGGTGAGCTATTGATTAGGAGGGATTTATGAAGTTCTTCTATAGGGAAAGCACAGAACAAAAAATTACGAGATAACGGAAACGATAGCGAGCGCAAAAAAAAAAGAGAGGAGGTGAAAAGAAAAGCGGGTAAGATAACAGTGTAGTAACAGGTGATGACAGGGGTAGCCGCGAACACGAGAAATATCAGTGACGGAACGGTGAAGACCAGATTATAGAGAGACGAATAATGAAGTAAAGGGAGTGCTAGGAAATGACTGGCATGATAAGAACATAAGAACAAATAGGGGTGAACAGAATAGGATTTATAAATAAGAAAGGGATTATGGGAGTAATATTTTTCCGAAAATGTAGCAAAGTGTTATAAAGCTCCTTGTGCGCGAAAAGGAGGGGACGTAGACTGGAGAAATATGGTAAGGGAATACTAAAGGAAGCATCTGATATAGACGTAATTAAAGGAGTACGAATATGGAACGAAAAGGGAATACATAGTTATGAATTTAAAGGTATAGTGTGACGACATGGTGATAAGATAAGACTAACATTGCGACGAACTTGGAATGTTTTAAGTAAGTTAGAAGCATGTGTTGGGTACACAGTAAGCGTAAACGGGCATAAAGCATAAAGGGGTACTGCGTGCACACGACTTCACCTAAAAAATAATGGGATCTTTAAGCGACAAAGACGGTAGGCTTGAGGAACAAATGGTGCAGTATAATTTCATCAAAAGGGACGGATGATATAGGTCGAGATAAAGATACTATTCCAAGAGAGCTTTGGACACTTATCGTTGGAATATAAATGCCGCCTAACTGAGAATTTGAAATGCTACAAGTATTAGGTAATTATTGATTGGAGTAAGGAACCCTTTCTAATTCGGAGGGAGATGCGTTACGAGAACGTTTTGAAACCTGTCGAGACTTCAACTTGCTCCAAATTATGTGCTGAAGGTCATGTGGTGAGGCAAACGCTATCAGATTAGCAATAGAGCATCGCATTTCATCTGAGTTCTGAGGTTAAGCGTGCTGGAGTAGGAGTAATTTTAGGATGGGTGATGTCACGACCCAACCCCGTAGGCCGTGACTAGTGCCCGAGTTGGGCACCCAAACGCATTCATCAAACCTGAATCACACACAGCTGGCTGACGCGTATACAAATATCAAACGCTATCTCAAACACATCTCAAACTCAAACACATATATCGAAAGCCGACAAGGCTAACTGATGGCACATCAGCCCAAAACATATAATATACAAACTCATCCGTACGTGGTAGGCACACAACCCACATATACGTCTGCCGGACCTCTAAACAAACCAATGGACTAACGTAATCATATACGGGACAGGCCCCGCGCCGTACCCCGAACACACACACACACATGCAACGAACGAGTATATACCAAGATGTAGGCTCCGGGATAAAAGGAGCACTCCAACAAAGCAGGATAGGTCTCCTAAACTGGCGGATCGCCAAACCGGGCGTCCGATTCTGCGGGCATGAAACGCAGCCCCCCGAAGAAAGGGGGTCAGTACGAAATATGTACTGAGTATGCAAAGCAGGAAATACAGTAAATAAATCTGAGTCACACACACTCGAAACAGAAGTACCGAAAGTAAGTACCTTTCCAAAATGTCAAATGTTTATTTTTCAAAATACAAAGTATGCATAGGGCACAGAAAATATGGTCGCCCGCCCGTCGTTGGCGCCATAACACAGCATAACACCAGAAGATTTCAAATCTCCGTATCCCCGAACGCAACACATCATCACAACACATCATAAGCCATATCACAGCATAACTTCATAAACGGAACCCGGCCCTATGGCGAGGTCTCGGGAACCGTAACACAAGCATAACTCCGGAATATATATCATAATGCGCACGACAACAAAATCGGCCCGGGAACCGGCGAACGATGTACCAACAAACCGCACGAGCAGAGTCGTGAGTAACCATATGCATAAAATCGTTATCATAAGTTCAAAAAGTAAGTAAAATGACCATACTTGGGAATCGGGGAAAATCGTCATACCAAACTCTTCCAAACGTCATCGAGAAATGTACAAACGAAGGTCGCGGGACCACGGACGAGTGTCAACCCGAGCCGGGCCCGCTTATGGAAAACACACTCATCACACGTCGTACAACCTCCCACGACGATATCGAGGCAATCCGAGCCCTTAGTCGAAAGTTATGAGCGTTCGTAATTTCAACATCGTTTAAGAATAAAATTTTTTGAAAACCAAGTTTTTATGCAACTTAAAAATCAATTTTTCCAACAACAACAAAACCAATATTTTCTCACATCAACATACGATTACCAAGAGACAAACGCAAATCATAGACAGGCTCGGATTATGAGAATGGAATTTCCTCGAGGCTAGTATCATAGCCTATATTGAACTAAGACATGCCAAAAGAAAGAAAAGTTAAGCTTTACATACCTCGCTCGCATACAACGCTAATCCAACTCAACTTATATCTCGAACTCCCCAAGATCTACATGACATCAACAAATACCAACGTCAACCAAGCATTTAGAAGTTCATTTCCAACTAACACATAATCCTACGGAAAATCAAAAGCACTTCCTTTATAAATGGACCAACCCCGAGAATTCAACTCGGCCAAATTCAACAACACAACAAACTAACAATCATTCCAACAATATCCATAAATATGAAAATTACACTACATACGCAAAATCTTCCAAATCAGCCCATAATACTTACAATACCAATTTGAGTCATTAAACTCTTATTTTCAACATAGAATCTACATAACAACAACAACCAAAATTCCAAGAAAACTAACTCATTTCTTAACACATACAAAAGGCCATATTCGGCCAACACCCATATATGTATATGCTTTATGATTTCCATTCATTTCAACACTCCACAATAACCAAACATGCTACATAAACTTAGTTCATCACTTATAACATGGCACACACACATGCACGGCCAACACACACACACACGGCCTCAACTTCAAATTGCCATATCTCATGAATTTCATCCATATTAACATACAACAACACACATAAACCTTCCATAACTCATAAAACAAGGTTAGAATTTACCTTTCTTCACAAATCCTCAACTTGTCCAAAGTTGGCCAAGGATGAAAAATCAACGATCCAACGCTTGAAACAACATCTCCACGCTACTAAGCACCCTCAAATTAGTAGGTTTGCATCAAAGAAATAATTTTAGAAGGCTAGTTCTTGGACTCATTTTTTGGAACCATGGCCGAATGTACCCTTTTTTTTTCTCTCCAAGGTTCTTGTTTGCTCTAAGTCTTGAAAGTGAAGGGAAAAGATGACCTTGTCATCTTTTTATTACAACTAATGGCCAACCATGTGGCCATGGCCCACTCAAGAGTGGCCGGCCACATGGCCCCTTTTCTTTCCTCAATTTCTTTCAATTATTGGCAACTTCCTTAATTCCACTTTTGGTCCCGAAGTTTCTTTGATGATTCCATTCCAATAACGTCATACACACTTAGGTCTTACGACAAAATCGAAGGTCACACGTCCCGACTTCGTACCCGGAATGGTCTTAACCCTAACTTTTCATAGTTAACCCGAATCGTCCCGTCGTTCAAAATACGGGATGTAACATCCTTCCCCCTTTAGAACATTCGTCCTCGAATGTTCAACTAGTCTTATAAGGTCGTACAAGGACTCGGGAAAGTTCCCGTTATTATCATAACACGTAGTCGTACCTACCAATCATACTCTTTATCTCGAATTCGAACTCTTCTATTGCTCCTCGACTTAGATTTCGTCTTACAACTTTCCGTTCACACATCATGCTGCAATCCTAACTCCTTATTTGCCTCTTACAACTGAACTTGCAAGATTTCCAAAAACTTCCCAGGGGGTCACCCATCCTGAATTTGCTCTCACCCCGGCACGCTTAACCTCGGGACTTCGATGAAATACGATGCTCTAACTCCAATATAATCGCGTCCACCCCATCACAAGACTTTCATCACCTAATCTGGAGTAAATCGAGCTCTAGCATTTCCAAACGCTCTCATAACACACTTACTATTTTAGCTCTCTCCAAACCTCGACACTAACTTCTCGCCGACGGACGATGCCTACTTCTCATTCCAAACACCCAAATTCTCTATGGCAACGGACACACCTTGGTCGTCGTTATTTACAAATACCCGACTATCGGTTTTCGGATCCCACTTGCCGCTACCAACCAACATTCATACAACAAACACACATACATCGATTATTATAGTAAGGGTTCATATACGGACCCACATTCGGTGCCGCCTGCGGATCCCGCCTACACCTTCAGCGTATATGCGGTTCGAAGGACCGCTAAAAGCTGGGACTCGGTGAACGGACTCATCATACCATATACGGTCCATAATGGGACCCGGCGGACAAAACGTGGTCGCCGCTCATCCGGCGCCACAAGACATCATACTTCGAAAGATTGCATATCTCCAAACACATCATACCCCATACCCGATCATATATCATATCGCAGCCTCATAAGGCTCCCAACATCAACAACAGTACGAAAATAATAAACACACCTCGTATATGTCTTTCATACCTTTACTTACCTGCGTGCTTGCAACTTCCAACATCGCTAATCACTTTCTGTTATCAACACCATTCTTCTGCTGAAATCAAAGATCAAAGTAAGGAATCTCATTTCCTATGACTTGGCTCTATGGCACGATCTAGGATTCAAAGAAAAGTAACACCCTAGATGTCCTGTAGCTTCCTGCTTATAGATGTGGTGCACAACACGCGATAAACAAGACTCTACGAGACACGGTCTGTAGACAATCCGAGGACGAACTGCTCTGATACCACTTTTGTCACGACCCAACCCCGTAGGCCGTGACTAGTGCCCGAGTTGGGCACCCAAACGCATTCATCAAACCTGAATCACACACAGACCACTGACGCGTATACAAATATCAAACGCTATCTCAAACACATCTCAAACTCAAACACATATATCGAAAGCCGACAAGGCTAACTGATGGCACATCAGCCCAAAACATATAATATACAAACTCATCCGTACAGGGTAGGCACACAACCCACATATACGTCTACAGACCTCTAAACAAACCAACAGACTAACAGAATCATATGACGGGACAGGGCCCCGCCGTACCCCTGAACACACACACACACACATGCAGCGAACGAGTATATACCAAGATGTAGGCTCCGGATAAAAGGAGCACTCCAACACGAGCAGGATAGGTCTCTGCGGCGGATCGCCAACCGGGCGTGTTCCCGCGGGCATGAAACGCAGCCCCCCGAAGAAAGGGGGTCGTACGAAATATGTGCGAGTATGAAAACGAAAAGAAATAAATCCGAGTCACACACACTCGAAACAGAAGTACCGAAAGTAAGTACCTTTCCAAAATGTCAAATGTTTATTTTTCAAAATACAAAGTATGCATAGGGCACAGAAAATATGGTCGCCCGCCCGTCGTTGGCGCCATAACACAGCATAACACCAGAAGATTTCAAATCTCCGTATCCCCGAACGCAACACATCATCACAACACATCATAAGCCATATCACAGCATAACTTCATAAACGGAACCCGGCCCTATGGCGAGGTCTCGGGAACCGTAACACAGCATAACTCCGGAATATATATCATAATGCGCACGACAACAAAACCGGCCCGGGAACCGGCGAACGATGTACCAACAAACCGCACGAGCAGAGTCGTGAGTAACCATATGCATAAAATCATTATCATAAGTTCAAAAGTAAGTAAAAGGATCATACTTGGGAATCGGGAAAATCGTCATACCAAACTCTTCCAAACGTCATCAGAAATGTACAAACGAAGGTCGCGGGACCCACGGACGAGTGTCAACCCGAGCGGGCCCGCTTATGGAAAACACACTCATCACACGTCGTACAACCTCCCACAGCGATATCGAGGCAATCCGAGCCCTTAGTCGAAAGTTATGAGCGTTCGTAATTTCAACATCGTTTAAGAATAAAATTTTTTGAAAACCAAGTTTTTATGCAACTTAAAAATCAATTTTTCCAACAACAACAAAACCAATATTTTCTCACATCAACATACGATTACCAAGAGACAAACGCAAATCATAGACAGGCTCGGATTATGAGAATGGAATTTCCTCGAGGCTAGTATCATAGCCTATATTGAACTAAGACATGCCAAAAGAAAGAAAAGTTAAGCTTTACATACCTCGCTGCGCATACAACGCTAATCCAACTCAACTTATATCTCGAACTCCCCAAGATCTACATGACATCAACAAATACCAACGTCAACCAAGCATTTAGAAGTTCATTCCAACTAACACATAATCCTACGGAAAATTGGCAGCACTTCCTTTATAAATGGACCCCAACAGAAATTCAACTCATTCCAACAATACAAATTCAACAACACAACAAACCAACAATCATTCCAACAATATCCATAAATATGAAAATTACACTACATACGCAAAATCTTCCAAATCAGCCTATAATACTTACAATACCAATTTGAGTCATTAAACTCTTATTTTCAACATAGAATCTACATAACAACAACAACCAAAATTCCAAGAAAACTAACTCATTTCTTAACACATACAAAAGGCCATATTCGGCCAACACCCGTATATGTATATGCTTTATGATTTCCATTCATTTCAACACTCCACAATAACCAAACATGCTACATAAACTTAGTTCATCACTTATAACATGGCACACACATGCACGGCCAACACACACACACACGGCCTCAACTTCAAATTGCCATATCTCATGAATTTCATCCATATTAACATACAACAACACACATAAACCTTCCATAACTCATAAAACAAGGTTAGAATTTACCTTTCTTCACAAATCCTCACTTTGTCCAAAGTTGGCCAAGGATGAAAACGAGTGATCCAACGCTTGAAACAACACCTCCACGCTACTAAGCACCCTCAAATTAGTAGGTTTGCATCAAAGAAATAATTTTTAGAAGGCTAGTTCTTGGACTCATTTTTTGGAACCATGGCCGAACAGCCCTTTTTTTTCTCTCCAAGGTTCTTGTTTGCTCTAAGTCTTGAAAGTGAAGGAAAAGATGACCTTGTCATCTTTTTATTACAACTAATGGCCAACCATATGGCCATGGCCCACTCAAGAGTGGCCGGCCACATGGCCCCTTTTCTTTCCTCAATTTCTTTCAATTATTGGCCAACTTCCCTTAATTCCACTTTTGGTCCCGAAGTTTCTTTGATGATTCCATTCCAATAACGTCATACACACTTAGGTCTTACGACAAAATCGAAGGTCACACGTCCCGACTTCGTACCCCGGAATGGTCTTAACCCTAACTTTTCATAGTTAACCCGAATCGTCCCGTCGTTCAAAATACGGGATGTAACAGGTGACCCCCTGGGAAGTTTACTAAAGTCCTACAGAGTCGGACATAGGAGGGATAAATGGGAAGCTAGAGTGGTCTAAAGGAAAGTAGAGTATACGGAGCGAGACGGACGAAACCTTAGGAGGTCATATGGGACGAGAGGCATCGAATCGGTGAAAAGAAAGAAGGCGCATCACGGCTTTGAACGAGGGTAAGTTGAATGGCGCTTGGAAATATTTTGTAAGCAAGATGGTAGCAATTATGTATACGTACATATATGATATCCCATACATGGCTATATCAGCGGGTATGTATATCCCAGCAATCGACGTTGCGGCACATAGGAAGGTATTAATCGGACAGGGTAACGAAGTTAGAGTGACAAAAATGGCACAAATGTTGTAAGGCAAGTTGATCTTTGTTTTCACTACGAGTTGAGCTTGGAAAGTTCTAATATAATGATATTTGGAAAAGAAAGGAAGTGAGTAGATGGTAGGTAAAGTGACCAAAATGTCGGGGAAAAGCGAAAGAGTAAGAACTTCCGTAACTCTATGCTTTTAGGTTGTATTGTAAGATTTGAGAGATAGAGGTTAAAGGAACAATTGTGTAAAAACTAAAGGAATAATTGTGGCGGAGCCCAAGGATTTAGTTTGAGCTGGAACTATGAGTTGCCATAAGCGTAGTTGTCTTTTGTGAAGGATAGCGAAGGGTGCGAACCATTTCGTATAGGCATACTTTGGACCGACGGAAGTAGTCCTGGGAAGGAACCAGGAGGAATAATTAAGGGACATAACCATTATACCCATTAGCAACAAAGTCAGGTTGAGTGAGCACCTGGAATGCAAAGGTAAACTAGTGATAAGGATGTAAGGATTAATAACGCTGACCATTGAATCGCAAGTGAATCTCGATACGATGATGTCACCCTCGGATCGACGGACAGATGGCGTACTATTCGGACGCTAAGGGATATGTTGCGAACTGCGTTCTTAATTTCGAGACAGTGGGATGATCGGTTGCCACTTATAGAGTTTGCCTATAATAATAGCTACCGTTACGGCATCCGAATGGCCGTATGAGGCTCGTATGGCAAGAAGGCGAGTCACCGATGGCTAGTTGATGTTGATGGAACTAAATTAGTTGACCTAGATATGATCCGACAAGCGATCGACAAAGTGAAACTTCGCTCGGGAACGGTTATTTGCGATTCGAGTCGACGAAGTCATATGCGGATGATCGGCATCGATACTTGAGTTACAGATCGACAATTGGGTATTTACGAAAGTGTCACCCTTGAACGGTGTTACGAGGTTCGGCAAGAAGAGGAGAATAGGTATCCCCACTTATTTCCTATGTATACAAGTAATCTAAATTCCACGTTTAGTTATCTTGATTGATGAATGAGCGTATGTGATAGCCATAAAATGGACCTATCCGAAGCATTTATAAGACCACTTGTAAGCCTAGTTTAACATTCGAGGACGAATGTTCTAAAGGGGGATGTTATATCTAGTATTTTGTACATTGGGACATTTCGAGCTAACCATGGAGAGTTAAGGACGGACTATTCGGGATACGAGGTTGAGACTTTTAATGTTATATCCGTATTTTTGTACGTTGGATTATTCATAAGCTGAGGTGGGGTCACATGTCGAGATTTTTTGACATATGACAAGTTATATGAATAATATATGTGAAGTTAAACACAACTCAAGAAGGACCCTTGAGCCAAATCAAAGTGGAAGTCCTCCAAGCAAATATTTTTAAGTAACGTTTTCGGGTGATCTGACCTTGAGGGGCAGAAACGGTATTATTAGTTTGGAATTTGGAAAAATACCGAAGATAGAAGTTGTAGATAATTGAATTAGCTTTCCAACCATAGGTCATAGGCCCACAGGTGACATCGGGATAAGGAGATATGAATATTTTAAAGTAGAAAGGTCAAGCTGAGCCGGTGGATTCGGCCCAACCCGATTCCAAGTCGGGTTAGGCCAATACCCATGCTATTTAAGTGAAATTTTCAGCTTTCTCCTTCATTTTTCAGACCAAAACGTCCAGAATTTTCGGAGATGGAGAGAGAGAGAGAGAGAGAGAGTAGAGAGAGAAACCAAATTTTGACCACAATCTAAGTCCCGAATCGCGAAGCTCGTAAGAGAAAAGTGTTGTACGTTGCGTTTCATACCTAAGGTAAGACTAAGGTCCCTTTTTAATTGTTAACAAGTTTAATTAGAGTTTTAACGGATTAGAACGGAGAAAATAGCGTTATAAACTAGTTTGTTATTTTGTTGAGATTTATGGATTAAGGGGGTACATTTTATGTGGGTTAAATGGTTAGAATTAATTTGTGTTATGGATGTTTTGAATGTGTTGTAGTGTGCAAAAATGGATGGAAATCATGATATATTGTGTGTTGAAGTGTGGTCGTATAGGAAATTTTTTTTTGGTGGCGTGATGGACTAATTTTATTTAGTGTATTAGTTGATGATTGTTGTGGATTATATGATGAAGATGAAGGTTTAATGATTTAAATTGAAGTTGTAATTGTTTGTGGGTTGTTGTAGAAGTTAATGTGATTTTAGCATAATTTCTTGAATTTATGAGAATTATGTTGTCAATGTGTGGATCGTTGGTGTAGTTAATGAATTTGGAAGAAAGAAACGTGTGGTTGTAGTTCTTGTTGAATGTGGACGTTTTCGGGTGGAGTAGTACATTGCTTGGGTTGGTTTGAATATTTTGCGGATTGTTGGAAGTGTTCTTGAGTCGTGTTTGAATGGTTTCGGATTAGTGCTTGAATGTGTGAGCATTGATGTTGACTTGATTATATATGGTTGAATTGAATGTAATTGGAATGTTGTCGAATTATGTAGAAAGGAGTTACTAATGTTAGAATACGTTTTGAATTACTTATTGATGTTGTTAGTATGGTTGTTGGTTGTTGTTGATGATATTGGCCGAGTTGAATTCTCGGGGTTGTTGAATTCTGAGGAAATCTTTTGCCCAAATTTACGTAGCATGAAGTGCTTAGCTTAGAATCGGATTTCTAAGTGCCTATGACTAATGTTTGGTGCCAAATGATGTTATTGTAGATTTTGAGAAGCGAGACTTGAATTCGGATTAGCTTAGGAAGACGGACGAGGTATTTAAAGCTTAACCCTTCTTCTTTTTTGGCATGCCTTAGTTGTAAATAGGCTATGACACGAGCCTCGAGAAATTCTATTCTTGCGATCGAGTATGCCTACGATTCTTATTTGCATTTATCTTTGACATTCGTAATGTAATGGAATAATAGCCCTTATGTCTTTGAAATAATTGGTTTTCAAATGTTGCGTAAAAAGTTTTGTTCTAAAGGGTTCGTCGAAAAGCCGTAACTTTCGTAGACGAAGCGCGGATGCCTTGATATGCTCGTGGGATGTTCCATAGCGTATAATGATTACACCTTCCATAGGCGGGCTCGGATTGGGTTGACGTCCGTCGTGGGTCCCGCGACTTTCCTTTGTATAGTTCCCGCGACTTTGTGACAAAACTTAATATGGCTACCATCTCGACCCTTCGGATATGGTTAGTGTACTTATACGCGAATACGTAATGATGATTATGCTTTCGGTTCCCTAAGCTATGTCATATGGTTTTGACACGTATCTATGAATTCAGCTACATTCGATATGTCCCCCGAGCGACGTTCGGAGAGAGCTTAATTTGATTAATGTTTTGGTTTTAAGTAATGGTTTGTTTTGATTATGCTATTGAGTCTTTGAAAATGTTTTTCGGTTGCATATGGTTATTCACGACTACTGCCATACATTACATTATTACATCTTTCGCCGAGTCTCGGGACGGTATATCATCTACGCACTATGCTTTATTCGGAGTATGATGTGTCCGGTTCGCCGAGGAAACCCGCTTTTGGCGGGGAACCGTGTATATATTATGGTGTTATGATGTGTCGGTACGCCGGAAAGCACCTCTTTCGGCAGGAGTACGTATGTATATATGCAATGATGTTATGATGTGTGGGGATATGAAACCTTACGGAGTATGATGTGTTATGGCGCCAATGTCGGAGGCGACCATATTCTAAGAGCCCATGCATGATTTGTATTTTAACTAGTAAGCATTTTGATACCGGATATTGCATTTACTTTGTACCTTTTGTTCGATTATGATCCTTTTTCTTGTTTTCATGCTTTGCATGGTAAATTTTTTAAATCTTGACGACCCTTTCTTCGAGGAAATTGCGTTTCATACCACGCGGTACGGATACTTGTTTGGGTGGTCACGAACTTAGGATCCTGTCCGGTGTCTTGGACGCTCCCTTGTTCCGAACTATACTTTGGACCCGGATACATTATTATACATATGTATATGTTTGTTCGAAGTACGAGCGGGGCCCTTGTCCGTTGACCCGTGGCCGTGACTTAGTGCCGAAATTGGCGGGCACCCATGCGCGGCTAAATTAACGGATTCGGCACACGACGACTCGTACGTTTCACAATTTCAACGTGGCCCCAAGCGACGCGCACAAACCAATATCTTGTCACAAGCCGGCAAGGCTATCATAATATATAACATATCAAAGCATACATACACGCGGCCGATAAGGGGTACGCGTGGATGGGCCGCCCGAACACGGCTCGCGCGCGCGTGAACCAAAGCTGTACATAACCCACATCTATGTCTACGAGACCTCTAATACGAACAACGAGAATCAAATGACGGGACGGGGCCCCGCCGTACACGAATAAACATAATTATGTACATCGGAAACATATACCCAAAATATTGGCTCCCGGAACAAAAGGAGCACTGCGAACGAGCGAGAATGGAAATCCTACGCCCGTGGATCACCAAAACGCGTGTCTGTACTGCGGGCATGAAACGCGACCCCAGAAAGAAAGGGGTCGGTGCGGAATATGTCTGGTATGCAAAGCATAAGTACGATGTGAGCTGAGTCGTAATCGAGCAGTACGGAAAAGTAGGCATAATATTTGAAATATCAAGCGCTTGCGTACGACATACAAATCATACATATGAGATACGGAAGACAAATATAAGGTTCATCATATACATGCCGTAACACATCATAACATCATGACCGATCATGTGAGATGTCATTAACGATGTGGGATTGGCCTAAACCCGATGTGGGATTGGCCTAAACCAATGTGAGATTGGCCTAAACGGTGTGGAATGTTACCTCGCTCTTTGGGTTTGCCCCACTATCGGGTTTGCCCCCACCGCTCAATTCCAATTGATCATATTACGAACTCATATATAACATATAACGTAACATATATACACGATACCCGGCCGAAAGGGGCTCGGCGTACCGGCCACGTCATAACATCATAATACAAACCGGTTCCACAGCCAAAGGGGCTCGGTGAACCGATCTGATACCAACTGATCATATCATCATACATCATATCGTACCATCATATATCATATCGAACTTCGCATCATATTCACATTTCGAAATACACGTCATACTTCAGAATATAGCATAGTGCGCACGATAACCTAACCGGCCCGGGGCTTGGCGAAAAATGTACAACGGTACACGACGAGTCATGAGTTACCAAATACGGTCTAAAATAATTTCAAAGACTTAATAGGTTAATCAAAAACGAACCATCATTTATAAGCCCAAACAGCAGTCAAATCAGATTTTCTTCCGAATCTCACTCGGGAACATATCAAACCGAACTCCGGGAATCACAGTTACGTATCGGAATCATAAGTGTACGAATCTACGTTTCAGACTTAGTAAATAAATATATAGTCATACTCGGGGGTCGGAAAGGTAGTCATATTAAGTTCTTTAAAAAACTATCAGAACTATACAGAAAAAGTCGCGGGAACCACGGACGAGCGTCAACCCGAGCCGGGCCCGCCTATGGAAAACATAGTCATCATACATCATGGAATCATTTTTGAGCATATCGAAGCGATCCGGTTCTGTCTGTGAAAGTTACGGACTTTCGTAGTTTTCGGAATCATTTAGGAATAAAACTCTTTTTTTTAAAAAAAAAAAAAACAACTTTTCTGCAACCTTTGAGACTTAGTCATACAAAAGACATAAGGGCCAATATTTCATCATATCAAGCATACGAAGACCAAGAAACAAATAAGAATCACAGACATGGTCGGATCGCGAGTAGACTTTCCTCGAGGCTCGTGTCATAGCCTATTTACGACTAAGGCATGCCAAAAGAAGGAAGGGCCAAGTTTTACATACCTCGTCTGCTCTCCAAGCTAATCCAAACTCCAACCTATGTCTCGGACTCCTCGAGGTCTACATAACATCAGCAAATGCCAATGTCAACTATAAGTATTTAAGAGTTCATTTCCAAACTAAGACATAATTCTATGGAAATTTGAGGCGGCATTCCAGAATATAGGCCAACCCCGAGAATTTAACTCGGCCAAATCAACAATAACAACAACAACAACAACCAACCTTGCAACATCAATAATTAATCCGAAAGGCAACATGACATTAGTAACCCTCTTATATATCATTCAACGACATTCATAATATTCAATTCAACGGCTTACCTTCAAGCCAACATCAACGCTTATACATTCAAATACTAACCCGAACCCATACCAACAATATTCAAAGATGTTTTAAGCAATTCATACAACATTTCAAACATCCCAAATAATACTCCAACTCACCCGAAACCAGTCCCCAACCCGAGAACACAACTACAATCCATCCTCACTTCCAAATCATGATTTCGCCCAACAATCCACATTCTAACAATGTCATTCTCTTAAATATAAAATTACATTAAATACACATGATTCTCCAAAATCAGCCCATACAATTACAACATCAATCTTGAGTCATTAAACTCTCATTTCCAACATAGAATTCATAACGACAACAACTAAAACAATAAGCAATATTAATTCATTCTTGTCACATGGTATAACCTACATTCGGCCAACACTACATACATACATATGTTGATGATTCTCATTCTTTCCTTCACACTACACAACTAAACATGCTACATAGAATCAATTTATCATCTCAACACAACACATACACCTACACGGCCAAACCTGGCACACGTGGCCTCGACTCCAACATACTATATTCCATGATTTTCATCCATTTTAACATACTACAACATGCATACAACCTTAATAACACATAAAACATGATCAAATCTTACCTTTGTTCTTCAACTTCACAAATAGGCTAGGGTTTGCGATCTACACAACGGATGGTTTGATGACCCAAACAACACTTCCACGTTACTTAGGGACCTCAATTAGTGGATTTGTACCAAAGAAATAATTTTTGGGATGGCTAATTTTTGACTTGGTTTTTGGGAGCTTTGGCCGAGAGCCTTTTCTTTTTCATCCAAGGTTCTTGTTTTTTTTTCTAAGTGTTGGAATGAAAAGATGACTTGGTTATCATCTTTTAAGCTTCCACAAGAGTTGCACATGTGTTCATGGCCCACACTCATGTGTTAGAGCAATTAAAATTGGATACAAAATGGGTGGGAGCCACCTCCCATTCACACGGCCAACATGGCTATTTTTGCATGATTTGCAACTTCCAATTATATCACTTTTGGTCTCAAATTTTCCTAAGTGTCCCATGCAAACAAATTCATGAACAACTTATGTCTCAAAATAAAATCGAAGGTCAAAAATTTTGACTTTGCATCCCGGAATGGTTTGGACCCTAACTTATCATAATTAGACCGGATTGTCCCAATGCACAAAATACGGGATATAACATCCTTCCCCCTTTAGAACATTCGTCCTCGAATGTTAAATTGCTCTACGGGATCTTATAAACACTCGGGGGAGTTTCTTTTACAATTATCACAAACGAGTTCATACATCAATCGGTATAACCAATTAAAGAGTCTAAATTACACAGCCGGCGTCCGGTGGCGCCTGCGATCCCCGTCCACGGGTCAACGCATATAGGCGGTTCGATGGACCGCAGGCGGAGGCTCGCCACGGCCTGCACGCACGGCGGCCGGCGTCGGTGTGCCCGCCCATCGGGCGCATAGCTACGGAAGGGGAAGACGAACCAACGACCGAGACTCGGTGGTCGGGCCGACCCACTCGGACCGCCCACCGCACGGACGCTCTCTCTTAAAAATGACCCGGCCACCGCAGGTAAAGCAAGCGCCGTGGCACGATAACACTCCCCGGGGTGATGCCTCCCACGGTAGGAACACAGAGGTCCGGGCGGCCTCATCGACCTACCGGAACCTCGTCCAAGCGCGGAGCACGAAATGCGGAGCTCGGCACCGCCCCGAATATCCCACGCCTACGATCTCCTTCGGTGGTGCCGCGGGTGTACTCGTGCCGGCCGGGAAGGGTGTCTTATCTTCAGCCGCCGAGGTCGCTCGCTCGAGACTCTCCAGTCACCCGACGGATCTAGCCCTCTTGGGGTCGCTTCCCCATCATAATCTCTATCGAATGACGCCCCCCGTGTCGCTCCTCCATACCTCGGGCGTGTGCTTGAATCCATGCGATTTCCCCGACCGGGCCGCTCATCACCGTACAATGTCAACCAAGTAGTCATCCGACCCTATCACATACCGTGCATCCGGTCGATTCTCCGGCTACATAAGCGGGCGCGTATCGTCAACGAATCCAAACTCCGTACTATCTTTCCGAGGCTCTCGCTCCTCGCTCAACACGGGGAATACATGCTACCCTGCCCAACTCACCTCTCGGGTAGAAATGGGCCGGAAGGCCTGCTTCGTAAACTCGCCCCATGCCGGGAGGGGCACCCTCACCTACGGACAACATCCGGGACTCGTACCCGGCCAGGCCGCTACATCGTGCAACCGATAGGATGCCATCTCAACCGACTTCTGTCTCGGAAGCACTAATCAATCGCAAGGTGTACGGCGCATCCGTCTTATGAACTCGAGGGTCCTCGCGGGCTTTGACCGAAAAACTCGTGGGCCACAAAGGCAGGCAAATCACGGCCCTTCTACATATCTATCCGCACGATCACCCCCGATCCGTGCTCAGAACACGGGCCGCCGTCGATTCGGTGAATAGCCGGACCGCATCTCGCATCGCCCGATCCTCCGCCCGGCCGAGGAGCCGAGGCTCGGGTACTCGAACCTCGGGGGCGGCGGTGGAGCGTCGGCCCCGGCAGCTCGGGTCGCTCCAAATCCCTCGATGCGACGGGGGTAGCGAGGAACTAGCCATCGGAGGCACAATCTCCGGCTCAGCCGGGCACGGCCCTAGTAGCTATCCCGGGCCCGGCTGGTCTGTTGCCGTCGTAAATGCCCTTTCCGGGCAGCCGTGGCCTTCCTCGGAGGCATCCTTGGCGTCACCGAAAAACATAACATTTCATCGAGAGAAGAGTCATCCCCGATAACACGGCTACATCGCACGATCTAAGATCGAAGGAAAGATGACATCCTAAATGTCCTGTGACCTCATTTATAGATGTGGTGCACAACTCACCGATAAACAAGACTGCGAGACACGTGCTCGTAGACATTTCCGAGGACGAACCGCTCGTGCAGCCACGTCGTCCCGACTCCCGTGAGTCGTGACTGGTGCCCCGGCTGCACCCATACGCGCTCATTGGCAGGATTCGGCACACAAACGACTCATACATTTACGAATTTCAAACGTGGCCCCAAACCCACGCATACAAACCAATATACCGTACAAAAAAGCGAGCAAGGTTATCATAATATACATAACATATCAAAGCATACATACACGCGGCCGATAAGGCCACGACGGCGGACGGGCCGCCCAACACGACCGCACAACGCGTCCAACCAAGCCTGTACATAACCCCACACGTCTGTGTCTGCGGACCTCTAATACAGAACAACGAGAACCAAATGACGGGACGGGGCCCCGCCGTACCCCGAATAAACATAATCGTGTACATCGGAAGAGCGTATACCCAAAATATTGGCTCGAGAACAAGGGAGCACTACGAACGACGAGAAAGGAAATCCTACGCCGTGGATCACCAAAACGCGTATACGCATCGGGCATGAAACGCGACCTCGAAGAAAGGGGGTCGTACGGAATATGTCGAGTATGCAAAGCATAAAGTACGATGGTAAATCGAGTCATAATCGAACAAAAGTACAGAAAGTAGGCATAATAACTGAAATATCAAAGCGCTTGCGTCTGACATACAAATCATACATATGAGATACAGAAGACAAATATAAGGTTCATCATGTACATACCGTAACACATCATAATGTTACATCCCGCATTCCGTACGTCGGGACATTCCGAGCCAAGTGCGGGAAGTTAGGGACAAGACTATGTTCTGAAATAATTTTAATGTACGAGTTGCTAGGAATATTAGTTATGAATATTGGTGTTATGGAAATATTGAGAAAGGCTAAAGGAGAGAAATTCGCAAAATGGGCCGTGGAAATAATGTGGAAGGTTAGGGGCAAAATGGTCATTTCACAAGAATTCAAGAAAATTCCAAAGAGGGGCCATATTGGCCATGTGAAGACAAAGAATGAAAAATGATGACCAAAAATAAGTCATCTTGCCATGGAAAAATAAGAAAATTCTAGAAAAGAAAAGAAAAGAAAAGAAAAATCTAGAGAGGGCATGTGCCCCTCACATGCATGCAAGATTATATATATATATGTGGGTTGGTCATCATCCTAGCTTGAGAAAGACTTGA
>NW_026726138.1:0-44294 GCF_029784015.1 Lycium ferocissimum
TTGTTTTCGGAAAAAAATTTCATTATGTACTTATGTCATGTTTTGCGGGCACGATATGGTTATGAGTATCACGAGAGTCGGCCGGGTTCGCTCGGCCCTAAATGAGGTCGGGTGCCCGTCACACCCTATCGTGTTAGGGTGTGACGGTTTGAAAATAGTGCTTTGGTTGGGTTGTTTTGAATATTGTGCGGATTGTTGGAAGTGTTCTTGAATATTATTTGAATGGTTTCGGATTAGTAATTGAACGTGTGAGCATTGGTGTTAGTTTGATTATAGGTGGTTAATTGTGTCACGACCCAATCCCGTAGGCCATGACTAGTGCCCGAACTGGGCACTCATACACACCTGCTAATTGTAATGAGTTTACGAATAACTTAAACATACACGAAAGTCGGACGTCGTCTCAGCGTCACATACAAACACATATACGCACAATAACCTAAGTAAGGTCGTCATTATAATATACATAATATGTACGAACATATATACACGCGCCGACAAGGTACATTTTATTGGCGAACGGGGCCGCCTAAAACATAAATCACGCAAACATGGCCGTATAAGAACTAATCACAAACCCACATATGTGTCTACGGACCTCTAAGAGTAATAAATGTAATCATATGACGGGACGGGGCCGTCGTACCCGAATAATCACATACATATAAAATAAAAGAGTCTCGGACGCACAAGTAGGCTCCGAACAAAGGAGCACTCCAAGACGGCGAATGGATGTCCCCCGCGACTCACCCAAACAATGTCGTACGTACTGCCGGGCATGAAATGCGACCCCGAAGAAAGGGTCGGTCGACGTGAATATGTTCCATGTAAAAGCATGGAATACAGTAAATAGAGTCGTACTGAAGTGAGGAATATGGAACGTGAGTACAGCAACCAGAAAGCCACAGAGCTTACCTTTAAAACATAAATCATACATATCCATATCATATCCAAATCATTATGGGACTTAGCGATCCAATCAGGCAATCATTCTGCGCATGTGTATACATATAGCGTGTCCCGGCCCTCTAGCGAGGGACTTGGTAAATAAAATCATATCATCATCACATATATATACATATAGCGTGTCCCGGCCCTCTAGTGAGGGACGCGGTGTATAGCGTGTCCCGGCCCTCTAATGAGGGACTCGGTGGATAGCGTGTCCCGGCCCTCTAATGAGGGACTCGGTAAGTAAAATGATGTCATCATCATGTCATCATATACATAGCGTGTCCCGGCCCTCTAATGAGGGACTCGGTGAATACTATAGTAGAGTTGTGCACCAAAACATGTCCTGGCCCGGTACTCAGTGAAAGATGTAACGACCACGCATGAGCTTAGTAGTAAGTAACCACATACACATAAATCATCGTTTCAGACCCAACAGATAAGTAGACAAATCAACGTTTCTGACTCAACAGAATGATCAAACGAACCCTCATCTAAAAGCCATGTTTCCTCCGAATGTCACTCGGGAACATGTCAAATAGAACTTTAGAAATCATAGGTACGTATCAAACCGTATACATATAAATCATCAGTCCAGACTCGACAGATAAATAAGTAATTAGCACTCGAAGGTTAAGGCGATAGTCATGCAAGTTCTTTCAAAATCAATCCGGGCCTGCCCATGAAAGTTAAATCCATTACACGTTATAGTATCACTTACGAGCATATCAAAGCAATCCGGTTCTGTCTATGAAAGTTACGGACATTTTTAGACATAAGATCATAGGAACAAAACCGTTTACACAACATTTCAAACCCAATCATACCAAAGACATAAGGACTGTATTTCTACCACATTAAGAATACCAATATTAAGGGGTGAACAAGAATTGTAGACACGCCTGGAATTTAAGAATGGAGTTCCCCCAAGGCTCATATTATGTCATATCTTACTTACGTTTAAGACATGCCAAAAGAAGGAAGGAGTAAGCTTTACATACCTCGTTCGCTTCCCAAGCTAATCCAACTCAAGTCTCGGCTCCCCAAGGTCTACACAACGTCAATAGATATCGAACATTAGCTAAAGGCATTTAGGAATTCAATTCCAACTAGCACTCAACTCTACAGAAATTTGGGCAGCATTTCCCCTATAAATGCAACAACCCCGAGATTTCAACTCGGCGAAATTCATCAACAACAATACCAAAAATCACACTAACAACATCAATAATCAATTCAGAACGCATTCTAACGTTAATAGCTCTTTTTTACGTAATTCAACAACATCCCATTATATTCAATTCAACTACTTATATTCGAACCAACATCAATGCTCACATATTCAAGTACTCATCTAAGATTATTTAAACAAGATTCAAGAACACTTTAAACAATCCGTACAATATTCAAAACAACCCAACAATACTCCACTTCACCCGAAACCAACCCAAACCCGAGAGCAACAACAACAACACCTTTCCTTCTTCTAAATTCATGAATTACACCAACAATCCACACGTTAACAATATTATTAGGATCACATTGGCCACTAAAACAGCCCACAACACTTTCAACTTCAATTTGAATGATTAAACTTCCGTTATCAACATAGAATCCACACGACAACAACAACCAAAATGCTAAATAAAATTAATTCATTCTTGGCATACAAGATGACCCATATTCGACCACCACACCACACACAAGTTTCATGATTTCCATCCATTTCAACACACTACAACAACCAACATGCTAAATAGAATCAATTCATCACTCCCACACACATTACATATACACGGCTCCAACACAATACATACGACCACAACATCAAATCCACACTTTCATGAATTTCGTTCATTTCCACACTTCACAACATACACAAACCATGCATAACATATAAAAATGAAGATTAAACCTTACCTTCTTCACTTTGTTCTTCAACTTAGCTAGAGTTTGTTCTTGAACTAATTCTTGTTCTTGCTACTCCAACAACCCCTCCATGTTGTTATTCACCTTCTAAGGAGTTGAAATGCTTGAGGAAAATAATTTTTGATCAATTTTTCCTTGGACCTTGTTCGGGTAAGCTTATGGCCGAATGGCCCTTCTATTTTTTTTTTCTCCAATTTTCTTGAAATTTCTAAGTGTTGAAGATGAGAAATATGACCACTTAGTCATCCTTTTATCTACATATATTAGCCATCCATGTGGCCATGGCCCACACTCCATATGGCCGGCCACATGGCCCCTTTAATTTCATGAATTGTCCACTTTTTTTATAATTCACTTTTGGTCCCAAATTTTTCCATAATTTTCCATACCATTATAATCATAGCAACTTATACCTTAAACCAAATAAAAGTGCCTACCTCGTATCCCGGGATAGTCTTATCCTTAACTTTTCGTGGTTAACTCGGATTATCCCAACGTATGAAATGCGGGATATAACTGTCACACCCTTAATCTGATAGGGTGTCATGGGCACCCGACCCTTACCTAGGGCCGAGCAAACCCGCTGACTCTCGTAACACTCAAATCATATTGGACCCGTAGATCATAACATAAATACATCATGAAAGGTTTGCGAAAATCAAATATACTTTTCATACTTTTTCAAATCAAACGAAGTCTATAATCGTATAAAATCTGCAAAATAATGCGTAACAATACATCGGCTTATGGAGCCGCTCACAACCTGACATACTATACACATGACTATGTCTGCAAAGTCTCTAGCATAGAACGTGATACCATAACACAATACGCTGAATCGGCAGCACTCCGGGAAAGATGGAGTTCGCCAATCCCGCTGGAACATCATCTACTAATATCTTCGACTCATCGGGTGTACTGCACGCATGAAACGCGTACCCTCGAAGAAAGGGGGTACGGAATATGTATCAAGATGTAAAGCATGAAATACAGTAAGCGGGACCACACTGAAGTAAAGAGTATAGAAAATTGTTATATCCCGCATTTTGTACGTCGGAATATTTTAAGACAATTGCGGGAAGTTGAGGACAAGATCATCTCCAAAAAAAATTATCTTAGTGTATAAGTTGGTTATGAATACTATCTATGAATATTATTGGACGGAAATATTGAGAAAGGCTAGGGGCAAGAAGAGAAATTCGCAAAATGGGCCGTGGAAGTAATGCGGAAGGCTAGGGGCAAAATGGTAATATTGAGAAAGTTGAGGGGCAAAATGGTCATTTGCCATATTGGCCATGTGTGGCCAAATAAGTCATCTTTTAGCCAAATTCAAAGAAAAAGAAAAGGAAAATTCTAGAAATTAAAAGAAAGGGAAAAGAAAAGAAAAAAATCTAGAAAGGGCATGTGCCCCTCACATGCCTAAGGCCTTATATATAGGAGAGGTTCATCATCTTACTATGAAGAGAGGAGCCAAGGTGAGGTTCGGCCAAGCAAGAAAAAAAAAAAAATTTGAGCTATGGAAAAGTTGTTCAATAAATAATTTTCTCTTAGTTTCTTTACTCCTTGAAAGGCTCTCTACAACATAAGCAAGTCGTTGGAACAAGGAAAACATCTTTCCCTTGGAAACTATGTCCTAGCCGAGTGGGGAAAGGTTAAGGAAATAAGGTGAGTTTGATCTTCTTTACATGTTTTAAGGATGTTTGTGGATGTTGTTGCATGTAGGAATGAATGAAAAACATATATATATGAATAGCCATAGATGAAGATGTTTGGCCGTGTGCATGGTTGCATGTTAGAAGTAATGAATTAATTGAATTTAGCATGTTTATGTGTTGTTGGAGAGTGTAGAGATTGAATGAAACTCATAGGATAATGAATGTTGTTAAGGAGTGGATTATTAGTATCGTTGATGAATTTAGAAGAAGGAAATGCACTATTGTTGTCTCTATGAAAGTTGGTAGTTTCGGGTGAGGTGGCATGTCATTTGGAGTGTCTTGAATATTGTATGAATTACTTGGAATATTTGTAAATCGTGTTTGAAAGGCCTCGGAATAATAGTGAACGAATGATCAATAATGTGAGTTTGAATATATATATATATGAGATGTTATTGAATTGAATTGAATATGTTTGGAGATGTTATTGTTCGTATTGTTGTTGGTTTGGCCGGGTTGAATTCCGGATTGTTGTTGATTGAAATTAGCCAAGTTGAACTTGGTGGGATGGAGTATTTATGCGGAAATGCCGCCGAAATTTCGGTAGCCAAGTTTCATTTTAAGAATCCAACTCCAAAATGCACTAACCAAGATTTGGTAAACATGACCAAATTGTAGATTTTGAAGGATTTGCGACGTGGATTTGGAGTAGCAAAAGGAGCGGAAAGAGGTATGTAAGGCTTCACCTTCTTTCTATGGCATGTCTTAGATGTAATAGGCTTGAATACGTGTCTCGGGGATTAATCGATCCTAGAAATTCGAGATGGAAATTTGATTACTATTCACTCGGAAAGATCAAATGTTCATGAATAGTTGAAAGAAGGGTCTAAACATCTAGAACTTGCAAGAATAAGACCCGATCACCCTAAGACTTCCATGAGCAACATTATGAAACGTGTTATACGTAAATTGTCTACGCCGCCTCATTCGACCGAGGCGGGCCCACTATTTCGAACCCCTTCCTATTAGCTCATTAAACTTATTTCCATGCTATAGCTAATAAAAGTTTTTGGTTATCATTCCTATTATCGAATTAAAAGTTGTTTTTAACTAAACCCTCGACCCCAAGGGATAATTTTCTTTACTAAAAGTTTACAAGTGCTTTCCAAAATATACATTTTTTCTTTAAAAACTAAGTTCTACAATATTGCCAATTTTTATAACCTAAACAACGACTATGATCCTATGACGACTATGAATCTATGATGCCTATGATACTATGAATCTATGATGCCTATGATACTATGAATCTATGATGCCTATGATACTATGAATCTATGATGCCTATGATCCTACGCCGACTATGATCCTACAATGACTATAATGGCTATGATTCTATGATATCTATGATTCTATGACAACTATGATCCTATGATGACAATGTTGATGTCAGATATGCTATGTCTATGACCCGATATGCTATGCCATGTTCTATGTTGATAGTCTCGCCTTATGATTATTATTCCTCCAAGGTGAGACAAAGCGTCCATGATTACTCCATAATGCGATCGGAGGATTCCGACCTTACGTCACTCCGATAAGTATATGATTTTCCTTGGGTTGCTTAAATATGAACAAGGGTTGGGGGATGGGAACTATGCATACTTGGGGATTGGGAAGGATCTCTGTTTCATTGCCACCGGTATGGCTTATCATTGGATGCCATGGATTTACAGCCGGGAGTATTCCGCTATGTGGGCGAGCCGCCCGTGCGTACTATGACCGATATGACCAAGTAAGCATGCATGACATCCGCCCCTGGGGACTCATATGCACAAAGTTACTCTCTCGCTATCCTATGATATGTTCTATGTTCTCTATGCAAGATATAATTCCTATCATCGACATGACATATTCTATGTTTCTATGCGGTTATTGTTCATATATACATTTCTTACTATGTTACCGTCTATGCCTTACATACTGGTACACTATCCGTATCGACGCCCCTTCTTGTGGGCGCTCGCGTTTCATGCCGCGCAAAATTTGACGAGTAGAAGTCATTATAGAAGATGTTCCGGCCAATGTTGGCAAGCTCCACTCGCCCGGAGAGTCGAGTCAGCTTACACGTGCTATGGTCCATGATTACAGTTAGAGACTTTGCAGACAGAGTCGTGGGTCTAAGGTGTCAGCTTTAAAAAGAGTTTCACTGGTTGATGTGTTTTATTTTACGGAGCCCTTATATTTACAAACTGTGTTTACTTTGAGAGACGACGAAGAGATTTTGGAAAAAAATTTACTATGTATTTTACTTTATCTTGTCCTAAGAATCCAAGGAGTTCAGATGTGTAATAAGAGTTAGCGGGTTCGCTCGGCTCCAAATGTGGGGTCGGGTGCCCATCACACCCTAGTAGAGTCGGGGTGTGACAAAAATCATAAGACTTGTCTTTGAAAACATATGTCATACAATGTATAGAAAACCATGTAATCATCATATAAACATATAGCGTGTCCCGGCCCTCTAGTGAGGGACTCGGTAAGTAAAATCATATCATCATCATGTATGCATTCATATACATATATATATATATACGTACCCGGCCCTCTAGTGAGGGACTCGGTGAATAGCGTGTCCCGGCCCCGCTAGCAAGGGACTCGGTATGCCATCCTGGCCTCCAACCCCATATCGTCACATCATATATATATATATATATATATATATATATAGCGTGTCCCGGCCCTCTAGTGAGGGACTCGGTGAATAATGCAGTGGAATGTGCACGAATGCGTGTCCTGGCCCGGGACTCAGTGAAGGACATATTGAGCTTCGCACGAGCAGAGTAGTGAGAAACCATATGCACATAAAACATTATCAGAGACTCAATGAAGTAATCTAAACGGATCGTCATTTGAAAAATCGGGACAATAGTTATATCAAAAATCTTTCGGACGTTACTCGGAAACATATCAAACATCTTAAGCATATACTCGAACCGTAGGGATCATAGTGTCACACCCCGATCTCACTAGGGTGTGATGGGCACCCGACCCCGTAACCGGAGCCGAGCGAACCCACTGACTCTTTCTACGTACTAATTTTTTTTTTTTTTGAAAACTCTACGTCAAGTATACATACCAAGACTGCTGAAATAATCCTTTGTTGCTTTAGAATCAAATAAAATATGTGACTGTACAAAACTTGTATCATGGTACAAACTGACTCCCAAAACCCACGACTCTATCTGCAAAGTCTCTAACTTCAAACAAGACATCATGGCATAGCACGCTAACTCGGCGACACCCCAGAACAAATGGAGTTTGCCAACTTCGCCGGAACATCTTCTATCCGGCTTCTATCCCGGGTGTACCGCGTGGCATGAACGCCCCCGAAGAAGAGTCGGTCGCACGAGCAATCCCGAGTATGTAAGACATGAAAGCAACATAGTAAAGTCAGCCAGAGTATATAGTATAGAGAGTATTCGTACACACGAGACATATCATAGACATCACATATGGAGCATATCACGTGTAAACCGTGACGTGCGTAGTAATAACCGTATGGAAACATAGACGGTATCACGGGATAAAGGAGAAACCCGTACATGTGAGTGCCGCTCATGAGGCCATGCATGCCTAGCTTTTTCTTTTTCTTTTTCTGAACACGGTGTTTCTTATTTTTGTACATAGAAGACAGATACTTTTCAGTAAACGGTACTTTTTTTCTCGCATTACAGACGCCGAATTCATCGGCTCTCCCACCCCCCTCCCCAACAGTGTCCCAAGTGTAACACATTGTATATATATATCATACATCACATAAACACGCCGCGTGCTCTCCCATATCCCGCGTCCGGCATCCCGCGTCGGGATGAATATTGGACACGGTTGCCCTCCCCATTCCCCACATATACATGTACATTCATCAATATTATGTATATACACATTATCATATAAACGATGCATGGGAGCCCAAGGAAGGTCATGTGTCTATCGGAGTGACGTAAGGTCGGTGACCTCCGATTACATTATGAATTAACCGGGATCGCTTTGTCTCACCTTGAAGGAACGAGTACTTTAAGGCGAGACTATCAATGAAAAGCAACATCATGAACAACGTAGAATAGGGTCACAAGACAGTATTTCGTGTACTTTGGAATCTTAGGAAAATAGTCATCGCTCATAAGTAGAGCCAGAAACTCAAGAAGTAGCTTAACATTCCATATCGTCATATTCGTCGTACTTTTTCTCATCTCTGGCATCATCATTATCATCGTAGAACCATAATCGTTGTCTTAGTCATTAAGGCTTTCAACATTGTAAAACTTGGTTTTTTTTTTTTTGGAGAAAAATGAATACTTTGGAAAACGTTTGTAAACTTCCGGGAAGGAAAATCATGCCTTGGGGTCAATGGTTTAGTTAGAACAGCTATTGTTTGGTAGTCGGGATAATAAGCAAGAACTTCCATTGACTATAATACGGAAATAAGCCTAATGGGACAATAGGAGGGAATTCGGGAATAGTGGGCCCACCTCGGGTCAAATGAGGTGGCGTACACGCTTTACGTATAATACATTTCATGGCATTACTTATGAGGGTTTTAGGGTAGCCGGGTGTTGTCCATGCAGGTTCTAGGTGCTTAGGAAACTTTTTCAACATTTCACACAATTCCTAGTTCAATTCGACTGAATGAATAGTAACAAATTTCAATCTTGAATTTCTAGGAAAGGAGATGTCCCGAAGCACGTATTCAAGCCTATTACCTCTAAGACATGCCAATGAAGGAAAGTGAAGTCTTACATACCTTTCCGCCTCGTGCGCCACTCCCAAATTCAAGTTCCAAATCCACAAAATCTACAAATTGGTCCACGTTACCAAACGTTAACTTGAGCATCCAAAAGTAAATTCTCGAAGTAGCACTTGTCTACAAAATTTGACGACATTTCCCAATAAATGCGCCATCCCCGAGATTCTAACTCGGCCCAATTCAACAACAACAACCAGAGAATGGAACTCGGCCACAATGCCAACAACAATGCCAACAATTATTCTAGCAACACTCATAACATTCAATACAATTCAATCAACATACCATTTCACCCAACACCTTCCAATTTCAACAAGAATGATAACATCTTCATCCTTTCTTCCAAATTCACATACTTCATCAACAATTCCATACGTTTACATTATTGTGTCCATTAATACAAGAAACTATGTTGAGATCACATAACGTTCCAAATCAGTCCGCTACACTTACTTCTCCAATTTGAATCATCAAACATTCATTTCATGCCATAGAATTCATAACAACGACAATCAAAATACTAAATAACATTGTTTCATTTCTTACATACCAAACAACCCCTATTCGGCCACTCCACAATATACAACATTCCATGAGTTTCCTTCACTTCCTACACGTTACAATACGTCAAAACATTCATAAAACACAATCCATACATACTAAATAAATTAACTCCTTACTTCTATATAGTATCACACACACGGCCACACACAACACATGCATAACTTCATAAGTTTCATTCATTTCCATACTCCACCACATCCCAAACCATGCATAACGTATATAAAGTAAGATTGAACCATACCTTGTTCCTTCACTTCTTCCACCACTCGGCTAGGTTGTTTTTTTGCAAAACAAGTGGTCTCCTCCTTCCAACAACTACTCCACATGATAGGGAACCTTCCATTTAGTAGAAAAGCGAAGAGAAAAATTTTTGATCCATGTTTTCCAAGAAATTTGAGTTCGGCCAGCCCTTGGCCGACTCCCTCTTTTTTTTTTTTTTTTTTTGTCTTTCTTTCTTTCTTGTTTCTTTCTCTCTTCTTAAAATATGACTACCCCTCTCCCTTATATATATACATGGCATGCATGTGAGGGGCACATGCCCCCTCTCTAGATTTTTCTTTTCTTTTCCCCTTTCTTTTATTTTCTAGAATTTTCTTTTCTTTTCCTTGAATTTTCCAAGTAGAAAAGATGACTAACTAAATTGGGCTTGGTCATCTTTGTCCATAATTAAATTGGGCTTAGTCATCCCTTGGTCCATGCATGTATATTTAGCCCACAAATATATAGTATACACTTGTGCCATTTCATGGAATTATTAGCCTCCTAGTTTTCCTTATTCCAAATTTGCCCTTATCGCTCCCTCAATAATACTTACTAACTTGCACCCTAAAACAAAGTCGGAAACTAGCCTTGTCCTTAGCTTTCCGCCATTACCTCGGAATATTCGAATGTACAAAAATGCGAGGTGTAACATCCTTCCCCCCTTTTAGAACATTCGTCCTCGAATGTTCAATTAGTCGTCCGGAGTCTCATAAGCACCTCGGGGGAGCTCCCTTTTCGAAGTTATTTTCCATCCTTCATATTAGCCCTTATGTTATCCAATACCGTTCTCTTTGTCATATTCTTTCTCCTTATATGCGTCCATTTTCTGGCGTCGCACTACTCAAGGTTTGTGCGAACTTTTCATATTACCTTAAACATTATCCAGACTTCCATTCACTCATTATCGGTTTCCCGATCTCACTGACTTATTTCCATGAAGGGGGTTTTATTTGTAATCTAAGCATCCATATCAAACATATTACCGTATCTTGTCTTTATCTTATCCTTACATTTCCCTACTTTCTTCCCCCTTTTGAGGGCGCACCTATACCATTATCCATTTATACTTCGTCTCGTATCCTCGTTCCCGATCTCGATCTACTGGGTGGAATAATAACGACTTACTTGGCAACACTTGTACCATTTACTCTTTGCTATCACTCGAACTTCGGCACCCTTACTCGATTAATGCTTTTGTCGTAACTTCGGTTCGAGATTCACATGTCCACCGATACCATCATATTTGGGATACCTACGCCTTCACATATACATATATTCAATTACTACTAACTAGCCCACAAAATACGTCCAAAATTCGTTCAAGCCTATCCTAGTTCTAGGGCCGTGACATAACTTTCGTCTCTTTTCCGAACTAATCCACCTCATTTTACGCGTCCTCTTAAGGTCTCCATCCATCCATATATTCTTGTTTTCCTTAGGTTACTCTTCGCTTTCATTCGTCCCTCGCATCTCGATTTGTAGAGCTTTTGGTTCACTTCCCCGGGGGTCACCCATCCGAAGTTGCTCCCCACCGAGCACGCTTAACCTCGAAAACTTTGGTGGGGTTCGATGCCTTAACAACGATATTTTCGCGTCCGCTTTCCCACATGGCCTTTACTACTCGGTGCCGAAGCCAATCAAAACTTTATAACTCCCGAGACATTTTCGTAATACGTCCTTTCTCTCTCTTTCTTTTACAATGATCGTTTTGCCCTTTTCCTTTCCCGATGTCCACCTTCACTTTGCATGTATGGCTATTTCTGGCCGGGCGCCCGGCTCCACGTAGCGGAACAAGTATATCGGTCCAATCTTACCTTTTCGACTTTCCATATCATCATTCGCCTTTTTCCGCCGATACTGGGCACCTACGGAAATCAATATAATGAGTCTTACTTCCTGTGACTTGGCTCTATCGCACGATCTAATGACAGAAAGAAGGTCAACCATTCCTAGATGCCCCGCAGCCTCCTGTCTATAGATGTGGCCGGCTTCACACCCATAAACAGGACTGCGGGACACGACTTTGCGGTACAACCCTTGGACCGACACTCGATACCACTTTGTCACACCCCGATCTCACTAGGGTGTGATGGGCACCGACCCGTAACCGAGCCGAGTAGAACCCCGAACCGACTCTTTCTACGTACTAATTTTTTTTTTTTTGAAAACTCTACGTCAAGTATACATACCAAGGCTATTTCGAAATAATCCTTTGTTGCTTTAGAATCAAATAAAATATGTGGATTTGTACAAAACTTGTATCATGGTACGAACCGACTCCCGAAAACCCACGACTCTGTCTGCAAAGTCTCTAACTTCAAACAAGACATCATGGCATAGCACGCTAACTCGGCGACACCCCAGAACAAATGGAGTTTGCCAACTTCGCTGGAACATCTTCTATCCTGGCTTCTATCCGTCTGGGTGTACCTGCGTGGCATGAACGCAGCCCCCGAAGAAGAGGGGTCGACGAGCAATGTGCGAGTATGTAAGACATGAACAGTAGCAACATAGTAAGAGCTGTAGAGCATATCATGTAAAGAGAGTATTTTGTACACATGAGACATATCATAGGACGCTGTATCTGTACATATGGAGCATATCACGTGTAAAACTGTGACCTGTGCAGAGTAATAACTGTATGGAAACATAGACAGTATCACAGGATAAAGGAGCAACCTGTACATGTGAGTGCCACTCAGGGCGGAGGCCATGCATGCCTAGCTTTTTCTTTTTCTTTTTCTGAACACGGTGTTTCTTATTTTTGTACATAGAAGACAGATACTTTTCAAGAAACGGTACTTTTTTTCTCGCATTGGCGTACGCCGAATTCATCGGCTCTCCCACCCCCTCCCCAACAGTGTCCCAAGTGTAACACATTGTATATATATATCATACATCACATAAACAGACGCCGCGTACGGCTCCCGATATCCGGTCCGGCGTCCTCGTCCGGGATGATAAACCGCCTGAATCGAGTGGACACGATTTGCCCTCCCCATTCCCACATATACATGTACATTCATCAATATTATGTATCATACACATTATCATATAAATAGCATGCATGGGAGCCCAAGGAAGGTCATGTGTCTATCGGAGTGACGTAAGGTCGGTGACCTCCGATTACATTATGAATTAGCGGGATCGCTTTGTCTCACCCTGAGGGAACGAGTACTTTAAGGCGAGACTATCAATGAAAAGCAACATCATGAACAACGTAGAGTAGGGTTACAGACAGTATTTCGTGTACTTTGGAATCTTAGGAAAACAGTCATCGCTCAGAAGTAGAGCCAGAACTCGGTTAAGTAGCTTAACATTCCATATCGTCATACTTTTTTTTTTCATCTCGGGCATCATCATTATCACCATAGGACCATAATCGTTGTCTTAGTCATTAAGGCTTTCAATATTGTAAAACTTGGTTTTTTTTTTTTTTTTGAGAAAAATGAATACTTTGGAAAACGTTTGTAAACTTTCGGGAAGGAAAATCATGCCTTGGGGTCAATGGTTTAGTTAGAACGGACTATTGTTTGGTAGTCGGGATAATAAGCAAGAACTTCCATTGACTATAATACGGAAATAAGCCTAATGGGACAATAGGAGGGAATTCGGGAATAGTGGGCCCACCTCGGGTCAAATGAGGTGGCGTACACGCTTTACGTATAATACATTTCATGGCGTTACTTTATGAGGGTTTTAGGGTAGCCGGGTGTTGTCCACGAGTTCTAGGTGCTTAGGAAACTTTTTCAACATTTCACACAATTCCTAGTTCAATTATTTGAATGAGTAGTAACAAATTTCAATCTTGAATTTCTAGGAAAGGAGATGTCCCCGAAGCACGTATTCAAGCCTATTACCTCTAAGACATGCCAATGAAGGAAAGTGAAGTCTTACATACCTTTTCCGCCTCGTGCGCCACTCCAAATTCAAGTTCCAAATCCACCAAAATCTACAAATTGGTCACATTTACCAAACGTTAACTTGAGCATCCAAAAGTAAATTCTCGAAGTAGCACTTGTCTACCAAAATTTCGGCAGCATTTCCCCTGTAAATGCGCCATCCGAGATTCTAACTCGCCCCGATTCAACAACAACAACGAGAATGGAACTCGGCCACTGATGCCAACAACAATGCCAACAATTATTCTAGCAACACTCATAACATTCAATACAATTCAATCAACATACCATTTCACCCAACACCTTCCAATTTCAACAAGAATGATAACATCTTCATCCTTTCTTCCAAATTCACATACTTCATCAACAATTCCATACGTTTACATTATTGTTTCCATTAATACAAGAAACTATGTTGAGATCACATAACGTTCCAAATCAGTCCGCTACACTTACTTCTTCAATTTGAATCATCAAACATTCATTTCATGCCATAGAATTCATAACAACGACAATCAAAATACTAAATAACATTGTTTCATTTCTTACATACCAAACAACCCCTATTCGGCCACTCCACAATATACAACATTCCATGAGTTTCCTTCACTTCCTACACATTACAATACGTCCAAAACATTCATAAAACACAATCCATACATACTAAATAAATTAACTCCTTACTTCTATATAGTATCACACACACGGCCACACACAACACATGCATAACTTCATAAGTTTCATTCATTTCCATACTCCACCACATCCACAAACCATGCATAACGTATATAAAATAAGATTGAACCATACCTTATTCCTTCACTTCTTCCACCGCTCGGCTAGGTTGATTTTTGCAAAACAAGTGGTCTCCTTCTTCCAACAACTACTCCACATGATAGGGAACCCTCCATTTAGTAGAAAAACAAGAAGAGAAAAATTTTTGATCCATGTTTTCCAGGGTGAGTTCGGCCGGCCCTTCAGTCGACTCCCTCTTTTCTTTTTTTTTTTTTTTTTTTGTCTTTCTTTCTTTCTTGTTTCTTTCTCTCTTCTTAAAATATGACTACCCCTCTCCCTTATATATATATACATGGAATGCATGTGAGGGCACATGCCCCCTCTCTAGATTTTTCTTTTCTTTCCCTTTCTTTTATTTTCTAGAATTTTCTTTTCTTTTCCTTGAATTTTCAAGTAGAAAAGATGACTAACTAAATTGGGCTTGGTCATCTTTGTCCATAATTAAATTGGGCTTAGTCATCCCTTGGTCCATGCATGTATATTTAGCCCACCTCATGTTATATCCCGCATTTTTATATTAATATGGAGGTGGGGCCCACACGTCAAGATTTTTTTGGGACATGTGACAAGTTATATGAGTCGCATATGTAAAGCTAAACACAACTCGTGAAGGGCCACGGGGCCAAATCAAAGTCTCAAACGAATATTTTTAAGAAAACGTTTTCGGATGACCTGACTTGGAGGGGCAACAACGGCATTATAAGTTTGGAATTTGGGAAAAACGCCCAGAAATACAAGTTGTATATAATTGAAATATCTTTCCAACGGTAGGTCGTGGGCTCCCAGGACGTCGGTACAAGGAGATATGGACGTTTTAAGGTCGAAAGGTCAAGCTGGGCAGTGAAATGGGCCCAACCGATTCCAATTCGGGTCAGGCCCATTACCCACGCTTTTTAATGGCAAATTCGGTTTCTCTCCATCATTTTCAGACTAACAAGACCTGGAAAACTCTAGAGAAAAGGTAGAGGAGAGCCTAGAGAGAAAATCAATTTTTGACCAAAATCGGAGCCGAATCCGAAGCCCATAAAGAGAAAAGTGTTCTACGTCGCGTTGCCTTCGATTTGAGCTAAAAATCAACTAAAAATAAGAGGGTGGACGTGGTGGCTGTGCACTTAAGGTATGAATAAGGTTTTTTTTTTCATTGTTAACAAGTTTATTTAGAGTTTTAACGGATTAGAACGAAGGAAATAGCGTGATAAATTCATTTGTTGGTATGGCTGAATTGTAGAATGGGGTTTGAAGAAAATTTTGGATGAAAACAAATGTATTTAACTTGTAGAATGTGGAGGATGTTGTTATTGATGAAGTTGGAAGATAAATATGTCATGAATATGTTTGCTAAAAGATTAGAAGTTGTGGGTGAAATATGACTTTGGTAGGAGGCTTGTATATTGTGTATATTCTATGAATATTTGGTGAAAACGATATGATATGCCTCCGAATTATGTTGTAATGATCTTGATAAGTGATGAATATGAAAATGGTAAGATTGACTTGGAAATGTAAGGTCGGAATGAAAAATGTCATGTTAGGTTGGAAAGATGGCCATATTGTGTATTTTGTAATACTTGTTATTGTTATTGGTATGATTATCTTGAACCGAGTTGAATCTCGGGGGTGTTGTATGTATAGGGAAAAAGTGCTGCCGAAATTTCGGTAGCCAAGTATGACCCAAAGATTAAAATGTTAACCTTCATGAATAGTACTGGTAAAGATGACCATTTGCGATTTTTGGCGAAACGGGAATCGAAATAGGACGGCGTAAAGCATAACGAAGGTATGTAAAGTCTTCCCTTTCATTCTTAGGCATGTTCTAAACCTAATAGGCTCGGTCGCGAGCCTTAGATATGAGTCTCTTGAAACCGAGATTGAAATCGGCCCCATTTCTTCGCGATTGAATTAGTTTCTTTACAAATTGTCATCAAAGTGACTTATATGTATGTAATCTTCACAAATGAACTCGGATTGTCCCAAAACTCTCATGAATAATTCCCTAAGGTTTAAGATCCATAATTTGAGTTCACCCCCTCGATTTACCCGAGGTGGGCCCACGAACCCCGAGACCTCTAATTATGGTTTAAATTGATTTATTTCTATACGATGCTTAAAGAGTCTTGATCATTGTACCGTTGTCAAGTATAAATATAATGAGCCTATAATATATTTTGATATGTAACTTTGTGATCTTAGAAACATGATTTGAAGTAAGTAATCATGCCATCCCCAAATACATATGTACTACGACTATCGTCGATTTCATTGAAATGATATGTCATTTAAAGCATTCCGTTTGTTAAAGAACGATCGTTTTGAATATTCCATGAGCCTTGTGATATATTTGCTACGTGCGAACAATCTTAAAATTTTGTTTTGACTCACGATTGCCGAAAGGTACGTATTATGACACTAATATCAGTACGTGCGGTATGCATATGTTTCTGCATTGCTCTGTTCGTGCAAGTTATGATATGTCTTTTCACTGAGCCCGGGCCAGGACATGATCTCGTGCGCACTTCTCTGCATTATTCACCGAGTCCCTCGTACTTGCGGGCGGGACACGTTATACGTATATGATTATGATGTAATGATACGGGGATGGCGGCCGGGATGGCACCTTATGATTATTCACCGAGACCCGCGGTAGGGGGCGGGACACGTTATGTACACATGATACACGTTCGACATGCATGATTTTATACTACCGAGTCCCTTAACAAAGGGCGGGACACGTTATTTGCATATGTGATGTATGGTTTCGGCTATAAATATGAATGAGTCCCTTATCGAAAGGCCGGGACACGATATAAGTCTATATGATGACATATGATGCGGTAAGCATTACTTAACCATTGGCATTATGTTTCGAGGTCTCGGATAAAATACTCATTTGGTACTTCGGTACTCGTCGACTACTTCTTTATATCTCCGGCTACGACTACGGTTTTGACATTTATATTTACACTCGTTTCCTAACTACGGTTATATTTGTTACATTTTTCGCTTTACATACTCGGTACATTTTCCGTGCGCCGACCCAGAGTTCTTCGGGGGCTGCGCTACATGCCGCGGTACGGACGCGCCTTTTGATACACGCGACTTAGGACATCGTTACTGCTTTTGCTTGGGATGCTCGTTGTTCGGAGCGATATTTTTGGTATATATCTTCGATGTTTGTCTTGTACATATAGTCATCATCCGGGTACGGCGGGGCCTGTCCCGTCCAAACGTTCGTATGTTAGAGGCACGTAGACATAAAAGTGGGTTATGGTCCCGTCTGCGTGTATGTATCATATGTTTGGACGGTTATCTACCGCGGCAGCCTTGTCGGCTCGCCTATATATGTGTATATGGATATGTTGGCCCCGTGTGGCCTTTGCTGGTATTTCCTGAGTGCAGGTTAATTTTTGGTTAGTACGCAAAATAGAGGAGACTCTGCCCAAATTTTTCCAAATACTCGCGTTACTATTTTTGGCTTTTGGTACGTACGGGTGCCCAGTTCGGGCGCTAGTCGCGGCCTACGGGATTGGGTCGTGACAATACACTTGTGCCATTTCATGGAATTATTAGCCTCCTAGTTTTCCTTATTCCAAATTTGACCTTATCGCTCCACTCCAATAATACTTACTAGCAACTTGCACCCTAAAACAAAGTCGGAAACTAGCCTTGTCCTTACCTTTCCGCCATTACCTCGGAATATTCGAATGTACAAAAATGCGAGGTGTAACACATAGTCATGTGTCAAATCAATTCGAGTCCGCCTCGGAAAGTTACAAACATTATTCACTTTAGGACTCTCTACACACATATCGAAGCGATCCGAGCCTTTCTATGAAAGTTACGGACGTTCGTAGTTTCGAAATCGTTTAGGAACAAAACTCTTTTTAAAAATAAAACCTTTATGCAACTTTTGAAATTTAATTATACAAATGACATAAGGACCATGATCTGACCACATTAAGAATACAAATATCAAGAAACCAATAAGAATCATAAACATGCTCAGATCACCAGAATGGAGTTACCTCGAGATTCGTGTCATGACTTACTTTCAACTAAGACATGCCAAAGAAGAAAAGGTTGAGCTTTACATACCTTAGCCGCTTCCTAAGCTAATCCAAACTTAAGTCTTGACTTCTCACGATCTACAATAATGTCATTTGATATCAATCATTAGCCATAACACTTGAAAATCCAATTCCAAATTAACACTTTGTCTACAAAAATTTCGGCAGCATTTCCCCTATAACTTCAACATCCCCGAGAATTCAACTCGGCCAAATCAACAACAACCATACCAAAAACCATACTAACAATATCCATAAGTGATTCAAAACGCATTCTAACGTTAATAATTCCTTTCTACACAATTCGATAACATTTCATTTATATTCAAATAAACTACATACGATCATTTCAATACCAATGCTCACATATTCAATTACTAATCCGCAACCATTCAAACAAGATTTAAGAACATTCCAAGCCTTATGTCATGGAACCTGAAACCACCAATTTCCATAGGGACAACCACAATACATTTCTTTCTTCCAAGTTCATCAATGACACCAATAATCCGTACATTTACAACATTATTTCCATAAATTCAAAAAACTATATTAGAATCACTTTAGGTTCCAAATCAGCCCACAACCAACTACAACTTTAACTTGGACTATAAACTTCATTTTACATCGTAGAATTCATAACGACAACAACCAAAATACTAGATAACATTAGTTCATTCCTTGCACACCACTACATTCACACGGCCAAACACACACACATACGGCTACACTTCAACATCCGTATTTTAATGAATTTCATTCATTTCCACACTTCACAACATACACAAACCATTCATAACATATGAAAAATAAGATTGAACCATACCTCTTTCACTTAGCTCTTCAACTCTCGGCTAGGATTACAATTGCAAAGATGGATGTTTTGCTTGCTCCAACAACTACGCCACGTCGTAGAGGACCTTCCAATTGGTAGTAAAGCTAGAAGAAAATTGGTTTTTCTTGATGAATTCTTGGAGCTCCAAGTTCGGCTACCATGGCCGAACTTCTCCCTTCTCTCTCCATTTTTCTAGAGCTGTGTAAAATGATAAGTTGTCTTGCTTTGTCATGACTTACACACATATATATATATACTTATATAGCACATGGCCGGTCATGTGCCCCTATTTTTTTCCAATTTTCTCCAATTTTCTAGAATTTTCCTTAAGTTGTAAAAGATGAATTGTAGTCTTTCATGGTCATGAATTATGCATGTACACATACATGCCCTTACAAATATGAAACAAACACATGGCCCCCCTTTTTGGCTTAAAACAATTGGCCAACATGTGAGTGGGGCCCACGGCCACCTTGGCCTTTTGGCCATTTCATGAAATTATTTTTCCCAACTTTTAGCCTCCAATTTTTCCTTATTCCAAATTTACCCTTAATTCTCCATACCAATAAAAAGACAAATAAACAACTTATGCATTCTTTAACAAAACTGAAAAAAATATAACCTTGTCCTTAACTTTCCACCATTAACTCGAAATATCCAAATGTACAAAATGCGAGGTATAACAATAACAAATTGAATATATTGGAATATTGTTGAGTTATGTAGAAAAGAGTTACTAATGTTAGAATGCATTTTGAATTGATTGTTGATGTTGTAAACGTGGTTGTTGGTATTGTTGTTGATGATTTGGCCGAGTTGAATTCTCGGGGTGTTGAATTTATAGGGGAAATGCTGCCCAAATTTTTGTAGAATTAAGTGCTAGTTTGGAATTGAAGTCCTAAATGCCTATAGCTAATATTTGGTATCGATGATGTTGTTGTAGATCTTGGGGAGTCCGAGACGTAGGTTTGGTTTAGCTTTGAGAGCGGACGAGGTATGTAAAGCCTAACCTTTCTTTCTTTTGGCATGTCTTAGTTGTAAATAGGCTGTGACACGAGTCTCGAGGTAACTCCACTCTTACGATCCGAGCAGGTCTACGATTCTTATTCACCTCTTAACGTTGGCATTCTTGATGTAGTAATATTATGGTCTCTATGTCTTTGGTGAGATTGGATTTCGATTTTGCATAAAGATTTTGTCTTTAAAGGGTGCTACGTCTAATAAAGGCCGTAACTTTCGTAGACAGAACCGGATCGCCTCGATATGCTCGTAGGAGATTCTGTAGCGTATAATGACTATACCTTTCATAGGCGGGCTCGGATTGGGTTGACGCTCATCCGTGGGTCCCGCGACTTTCCTTTGTTTAGTACTAGCGACTTTGTGACAGAACTTAATACAACTATCACCCGACCCCCGAGTGTTGATTACTTACTTATTTATTAAGTCTGTAATGATGATTCTTATGCATATGGTTACTCACGACTCTGCTCGTGCATTCTGTTGTATCTTTCGCCGAGTCTTGGGCCGGTTATGTTATCGTGCGCACTATGTTATATTCCGGAGTATGATGTGTCCGGTTTGCCGAGCCCCTCTCTAGAGGGCCGGGTACCGTGTATATTTGGTGTTACGATGTGTTATGGCGTTATGATGTATTATGTGATATGTCGGGTTTCGGATATATGAAATCTTCTGGAGTATGATGTGTTATGGCGCCAGTGACGGGTGGGCGACCATATTTCCTGAGCCGCATGCATGATTTGTGTTTTAAAAGTAAAAATTTTGGTATTTTGGATATTGTACTTATTTTAGTACTTTCGTTTCGATTATGACTCGATTCGCTTCTCGTATCTCTTGCTTTGCATACTCGGTACATATTCCGTCCGACCCCCTTTCTTCGGGGCTGCGTTTCATCTGCGGTACGGATGCCCGTTTCGGTGATCCGACCTAGGACACCTATTCTGCTATCCGGAGTGCTCCCTTTGTTGCGAGCCTATATTTTGGTATATACTCTTCCGTTGCATATGTATATATTTATTCAGGGGTACGGCGGGGCCCTGTCCCGTCATATGATTCTGATGTTCTGTTTAGAGGTCTGTAGACACATATGTGGGTTGTGTATATCACTGTTCAGATGTGTTCGCATGTTTTATGTTTTGGGCGGTCCCATTCGCCGTGGCAGCCATGTCGGCTCGCGTTTGTATATATATATTTTGGGACGTTACGCCTTATGATAGCCTTGCTGGCTTCTGTGATATATATCTGTGTTTGCGACAGTTTGAGGCTACGGATGATCTTTGTGTATGCATAAGTACTTGTATGATGATTCTGGTAGTTAGGTGTGTACGAGTGCCCAGTTCGGGCACTAGTCGCGGCCTACGAGGTTGGGTCATGACAGATAGGTACCCGGAGCTTACCACCGAGCACCACCCATCCTGCTCTCTGTCAATACTCAACCTGGACATGCATCAACCTCAACATAGGACTTATCATGAACAATCTCCAAATATTCTTCAAAACATATATATATATATATATATATATATATATATATATATATATATATATATATATGTGTGTGTGTGTGTATGTGTGTGTGTGTGTGTGTGCATACGCCTACGAGGCTACAAAAATAATGTACAGAATATACAACGAAGAGGTCACATAACATCTATAAACCCACACATATGTATCTACGAGCCTCTAGCTAGAGTACTGAAACATAAGGTCAGGACAGGACCCCGCCATGCCCCAATATATACAGAAAAGAAATACCAAGGAATGGCGACTCCGGAGTAGTGGAGTGCTCGTACAAATCTGTTGAATGAGCTCCTAAGCGTCTATGTCGTCTCCCTGTCTCCCTGTGGGCATGAACACAACATCCATAAAAGAAAGGACGTCAGTACGAACAATGTACTGAGTATGCAAGGCATGTACAACAGCATAATAAGGAAGTAAAGGAGCATAAGATGGAGAGCAAACCTTTAGCGGTGGCCTCTTAGGCGAGTCATGCATACGCCAATTGTCATGGTAAAAATAATATCATATCATACATATATAAGCTGCCCGACCATATAGGTACGGTGTAATCATCATTAGCCTACATCCAGGCCTCCCACGTCTGGGGCATAAGCTGCCCACTGCAGTGGTGTGTCTGCCCAGCCGCCTATAGCGCAGCACGGTGTTATCATACATATATATAATATGAGGCAAAAATGGGAGCTCAAGTAAACTCTATAACTCTATCAGAGTGATGTAAGGTCGGGAACCTCCGATTACACTATGGAATAATCATCATCACTATGCCTCACCTTGGAAGGACCAAGGTCATGAGGTGAGACAACAACAAAAAGTAACATTAATGAAATCATAGAAATAGGATTACCAACTCATAAGAGCATCATTATCATCCTCATTATCAAAGAGCATCTCTCATCTCTATCTCATAAGAATCTCTTAGGAACCTTTAGCTTTTATCTTTGGGATGTATGAAAGCCGTGAAAATATAGAGAAGAAATCATAGTATAGAAGTGATGCCTTTGAAAAAAGGGAACTAGCCTTACATACCTTTACGTCTCTCCCACTTTATCGACTAAACGCTTCCCTCCAATATCTTCAACTCCACATTCAAGAGAATTCGTACTAAGGTTGGATAACCGGAACACACTTTAGGTCTCAATTAACAATCTAAGAGCTAACAAAAATTGGGCAGCATCTCCTTTGTTTCAATGACTTCCTCCACATAATAAACAACTCCCAAACATCAATAACAACACCCACAATATCATAAATCAATAACTTCATCAAGCTAGACATTATTTAATTCTCAACATTCCCTATCAAAATCATTCATAAACCTAACTATGGCACAATACCATATCCGTTCTCATATAATACTTCTTTAACACCATTTGCATCATTCACAACAAGAGTTTACTGTTGGCATGTCAAGAATCATAATTCATGTCAAGCTACTATTCAAGAATACCCTTATTTCTACATTTGAGCTTCATTTTCCATTTCCTTCCTCAATCCAAGTTATTCAACCATTCAATACTATTAATAACATGAAATGAATATAAAACTCACCTTTAATGTTGTGGGAATGAGCTTTGGATGGCAATACTTTACTTGGAGAGAAACCCAACTTCAATTCCAAAGAGATGCTTGGCTTCTAGCAACCCTAATGAACATCAAAACACTTGATTTCCTTGATTATTGGTGTTTGATCTTTGATTCACCTTGAATTTATGTTGACATGGTGTATGGAATGTTCTAGAGCTATTGAGAGGTGTGGAGAAGATGGCAAATGAAAAATATGAAGTTGGACTTATATTTATAAAAAGTACAAATCCTGCCGGTCAAGAACTATACGGTCACTTATACGGTCTGTATAAGTGACCGTATAAGTCATCCAGTGATGACCCTTCACTGTGACTGTTATACGAACCATTATACGGACCGTATAAAGTTATACGAACCGTATAATGGGTCGTATAACTCACCCTTTTTCCGAACTTGGTCTTGTTGTTTCGTTTGATCTCCAACCCTTATGGAACCTTCTTAGCACTTGTTTAACACTACATTAACAATCTAAATATCCTTATAACTCCTCTCCAAGGCATTACCAAACAATCCTTAATGCAATAGTTTACAAAACCTTTCCTAAACACCACTTGTCCTTATCAAACTTTATTTCACCAATCCAGATAACTTTGAAATCTTATCGTATGCGTTCTAAAATCCAAGTACCCTTCTTATAGTCATAAGAGATTCATGTTAACCTTAAGCTCACAATAGTCTACTTACGACACAACGACATGAAATTTTCGAGGTGTAACAATAGGAGCCTGACCTTTCAGATGACTGATAGAGTTGAAACCTATTTCTTGAGGGCCTCTGATAAATGTAAAGGCTCCTGCCAGGCTTCTCATAGAATGAGATACGGTTGACAGTCTCAAAAGACACCAAAGGAGTCAACTGGTCATCCTTTATTTGAATTTTTTATTCATACTAATTATGGATGTCCACCTGTGTTGTTGCTTGGAACTCCAACAAATTCTCTTTCAAATTTTATGAGTCATCTGAACTTAATGGATTAATACCCTTAGTGAAGCCTCAGCCACCCCCTCATCTGGCACCGACGGCAACGACATTCTCTCTTTTTGGGATCTGTTCATGAACTCTGTGAATAGCTCAATATCTCCTGGCTCTATTTTGAAGATATATGTTTTTTCGCGTTT
This sequence comes from Lycium ferocissimum, assembly GCF_029784015.1. NCBI lineage: Eukaryota > Viridiplantae > Streptophyta > Magnoliopsida > Solanales > Solanaceae > Lycium > Lycium ferocissimum. The sequence continues at coordinate 24,998 of NW_026726138.1, forward strand.
TTACCTTCCAATCATAGGGGTATGCTTTGATAAAGGAATCTAGAAGAATTTCAAAAGAATCAATAGGGTATTCAGGAAAAAGGGAATACCACTTTTGTGCCCTTTTGGACAACGTCTCACCGAATTTTTTCACTAGGATCAACTAGATTTTGTTTGTACCAAAACATTTCCCTTGACAACAGCAATGTACGCTGTTATATGCTCCTCAGATGTGTCGGTTCGTCATATTTTGGAATATCAGACATCTTAAATCTTTTTGGAATTAACATCGGCGTAGCAGTCAGCTTCTACGGAAACTAATATTTTCAAAAATTCTAGGCCTTTAAGGACTATGGGTGCCCCAACAATTTTGATCCATTCGAGTGTATAACTCCTTAGCATTCTGACCAATTTAGTAATTGATCTCCTTCATACGCTTCATGTGATCAACCCTGAAAGGATCATTCTCATTCCTGAACAACATTTGGAACCACCAACACTATCGTCCTGCAATTAGATTTCAGCTCCCGAAGCGACATGACTTGTCCCAGGGGGGCCCCGCACTCGAACTGCAGGGTGGTGTATGGCTCCCAAGTTAGCATTGTTGAAAGCTGTCATTACTACGTCATGGAGCTCTGAAATATTTTGATTTTTCCTCGAAAGGTACATCATATATCAATGTGTTATGCCACCGAGATTAATGATGTCCTCCAAAACAGAACTGCTTCTCGAGCTTCATTATAGACATCATTCTCATAATCCTCCATAACATCGAGGGTTCAGCTTTTTTTGTATGTTCCGTATATCCTTCTTCCAGGGCAGGAGTCTCATCTCATACCCTGTGTTGAGTTTCCCCCGACTAAGGCTCCTAGAGGGGGTCGAAGGGCCCAAGACTTTTTTCATTAGCCTCGTACATGCTCATATTGCCTTGACCAGCGTTGAGCCGCTCATTAATGTCACGACCCAACCGGAGGGCCATGACGGGCACCCGGAGCTAACCTACTAGGCACTACATAACATACATGCGTCACGTAATCATATCTGAGTGGACTATAATTCTTGCTAATAAATGTCATAAACTGTGAAGGACAATAGTTATATATATATATATATCCGCATCATCCAGCTGGTCTTAATTACACATGACGACAAGGCTGCCAAAATGAAATAACATCATACGGGCCAAAAAGATCATAGAACATCTAATTGTACATATCTGTCTATGAGCCTCTACTAGAATGCATAACATAATAAAGACGGGACAGGACTCCACCATGCCCATATATACACAAAAGAATCATACCACACTGAACTACAACTCCGGAACAAGTGGAGTGCTCCTGTACCAATACTGAGATGGCCGCGTAAGGATCTGTACCGTCTCCCTGTCTACCTATAGGCATGATCGCAGCATCCACAAACAAAAGGATGTCAGTACGGATAAAGTACTGAGTAAGTAAGGCATGAGAGTAACATAAGAGAGGCATAAGAAATCATATGGTAAGTGAATGCAACCTTTATGTTAGAATTGTCCCTGTGAATCAATCATGTATATAATTATCGTACATCTAAACCGCCTACGAGGGCTAATGATATGCGTAAACACTGTGCATGCATTCATGAGGTCATACATACATACATATATATATATATATATATATATATATATATATGTATATATATATATATATGTATATATATATATATATGTATATATATATATATATATATATATATATATATATGTATGCGTATATAACGCTTGTCAAGCCTATGTGGGCAACCCATTATATCGTATCGTATCGGCCCCGGTGGGTATCATGATAATGATGATGATCATCATCATTATCACTATCGTATCATCATGTGACCAGCTGATCAGGTGGTAGCGCGTATATAATGCCGTCACTTTCCCCATACCCCATACATACATATAGTACATAATATACGCGCATATAGCGCCTGAGGGGTCATAGGTCCGTATATGCATATATATAAATGAAATCCAATGCAAAAACATGATAAGATTACAAGTAACTCTAAAGATCATACTGAATCTGAAGGAAGATTGTCTGAAGATACGTTATAGAGCATGAATCAAATGAATCATTCCTAACTTCTAAGAATAGAGTCATTACGGATTAAAGTTACGTGTACGTCCATTTTATAAGGATCATGCCAAAAAGAAGGAAAGGGACAGCCTTAACATCCCTCGCCGTCTATATATCCACTCAGCGTCTATCCTCCCGACCTTGCAAATCTACATTCATGATGATTCATACTATGGTTAAGTCATTGAAATGCTTATAAGGTAAAAATAAACTAATAAATGAGCTAACAAAAATTGGGCAGCATTTCCCTTATATCTTCTATTTCCTCAAACTCCAAAACAAATCCCAAAACCACAATAAAAACATCAACCATACCATAATCAAAAAATCACATTCAAATTATACTCAATTCAATCCCAAAACTTCTTTGCATAATCAATCTATAACAACAAATTCAACACAACCCCTTACACACTTGTATACAACACTTCCTCAACATCATTATTAGCCCTCATAACAAGATTATGCTCAAAACATACTAATAATTATAGCTCAAGTTAATTTACAACTCAAAATATCATCAACTTCATATTTGAACTTCCTTTTTCACTTTATTCCTTCAATCAAGTTGTTTAACAATCAAGCAACCTCAATAACATATAATAGAAAGGAAACCTTAACGTAATCACACAAGAACAAGATTCGGATCAAATTATTCCACTAGGATGGAACCCCTAACTTCAATATCAAAGGGATACTTCAACTCTACAAACCCTAGTGAACTTTCTAACGCTTGAATCTTTTGGTTATTACCTTTTTTAATCTATGTTTTCACTTGGGGTTGATCACATATGTTGGAGAAGTTTCTAGAGGTATTTGGAGGCTGAGGAAATAAGGGAAATGAGATAAAAATGAGGTGGGGTACGAAATATTTCATCACAAAAATCTGGCACCGAATTAAATTTACAGTCCACTTTTACGGACCGTAAAAATTATACGGCCCGTATAATTGGACCGTAAAATCCAATCAGTGGCTCATCCTTACTGAAGTCAATTTACAGTAGGGGTCGGTCATATATACGGTCCGTAAAAATTATACGGTCTGTACACCCAACCGTATAACCCAACTTTCTTTCTGAAACATACTCTCGTTGATTCGTTCAACCTTTAATCCTCTCAACTCATACTAAGCATGGACTTAAACCCTCATATGCTTAAGATGAACATGTCTAATTTTACATATCCTCGTAAATAACTCCGCTTCCGAATCAATGGCAACCAACTCATGAAGGAACATGACGTACGAAAATACAGAGTGTAACATCCTTCCACCCTTAGAAATATTCGTCTTCTGATGTTAAAGTCTCAGGAATCCTATAGAAATTTTGACAGAGTTTTCCCTATAACTGTACCGCTATCAACCTGCCACATCAACCCAAAATATACAACGTCTCATAGGGACATTGCAAATAATAACAATAATGGCCTCACACGACCAATAATCATAAAAAATGAAACACTACGCACCTGAAGGTAATGGTGTCCCGTTTGGACCTCCTCTGGGAGTGGAAACAAATACGGATACCTGGATCTCATATCTTCCTCAGCTTCTCAAGTCATTTCCTTGACATTTCTGTTCCTCCAAAGGACTTTAACTGAAGCTATATCTTTATTCCTTAATCTTCGAACCTATCTGTCTAGAATGGTAATGGGAACCTTTTCTTATGATAGTTGCTCAGTAACTTGAACATCATCAACAGGTATGACTCTATATGATTCTCCAATGCACTTACGAAGCATTAGTATGAAAGACTGGTGTTATATCCCGTATTTTGTATATTGGGACAATCCGAGCTAACCATAGTAAGTTAAGGACAAGACTATTCCGGGATACGAGGTTGAGACTTTTAATTTCCGGTATTGCTCTAAGGCATAAGTTGCTTATGATTTTATTGGCATGGAATATTAAGGAAAATTTGGGGTTAAAAGTTAATTTTGGAAAGTTAAAATTCATGAACAAAAGGGGCCATGTGGCCGTGTATTATGTGTGGGCCATAGGGCCACATGTGTTAATTATATATGTGTATTAGATGACCAAATTAATCATTTTCATCATCTTCCACCCCTTAGAAAATTCAAGAAACTTGGAGAAGCACAAAGGAGGCCATTCGGCCATGGTAAGAAAAATTGAAGTCCAAAAACCTTCATCAAAAAACTATTTTCTTCTAGCTAATCAACCAATTGGAAGGTCCTCTTTAACGTGAGATAGTTGTTGGAGCAAGCAAAACATTTGTTCTTGCAAAACACCACCCTAGCCGAGTGAAGAAGTTGGGTGAAGGAGGTAAGGTTTAATCTTCTCTTTTACATGTTATGGATGGTTTGTGTATGTTGTAGTATGTAGAAATGAATGAAATTCATAAAAATATGGATGTTGATGTTGAACCGTGTATGTTGACGCTTGACCGTGTATATGTGATATTGTGTAGGAGTGGTGAATTAATTGTATTTAGCATGTTTGGGTGTTGTTGTAGTGTGTGAAAATGGATGAAAATCATGGAAATTGTGTGTTGAGGTGGTGGCCGAAAATGGACTGTTTTGTATGCTAAGGAATGAACTAATTTTATGTGGTATTTTGGTTGTTGTCGTCATGGATTCTATGATGATAATGAAAGTTTAATGATTCAAGTTGAAGTTGAACTCGTTGTTGGGCTGTTTTGAAGCTAATGTAATTTAATATAGTTTTTGCATCTATAAGAATAATGTTGCTAATGTGTAGATTGTTGGTGTAGTTCATGAATTTGGGAGAAAGGAATGTGTTGTTGTTGTTGTTCTCGGGTTTGGTGGGGGTTCGGGTGGATTGGAGTTTTGGTTTGGTTGTTTTGAATATTATGCGGATTGTTTGAAGTGTTCTTGAATCGTATTTGAATGCTCTCGGATTAGTACTTGAACATGTAAGCGTTGATGTTGGTTTGAACGTATATAATTGAATTGAACATAATTGGAATGTTGTCGAAATATGTGGAGAAGCGTTATTAGCGTTATAATGCGTTTTGAATTGGTAGTTGATGTTGTTAGAATGATTGTTGGTATTGTTGTTGAAGATTTGGCCGAGTTGAATTCTCGGGGTTGTTGTATTTATAGGGGAAGTCTGCCCCAAAATTTCGTAGAATTAAGTGCTAGTTTGGGATTGGAGTTGTAAGTATCTATAGCTAATGTTTGGTATATAACGATATTGTTGTAGATCGTGGGCAGCCCAAGACTTAAATTTGGATTAGCTTAGGAAGCAGACGAGGTATGTAAAGCTTACTCTTTCTTTCTTTGGCATATGTCGTAGACGTAAGTAAGATTTGACACGATATGAGCCTTGGGGGAACTCCATTCTTAAGTTCTGAGCATGTTTACGATTCTTATTCGCTTCTTGATGTTGACATTCTTAACATGGTCGGACTATGGACCTAAAGTCTTTTGTATGATTGGATTTTAAAAGTTGCTTAAAGAGTTTTGTTCTTAAAAGATTCTATGTCTAAAAACGACCGTAACTTTCATAAACGAACCGGATCGCTTCGATACGTTCGTAGAAGATTTTATGGCGTATAATATCCTAAATTTCGTATATGGTCTCGAATGGCTATGATATGCTCGTAAAGTGTGCTATAATGAATAATGCCCGTAACTTTCATAGGCTGGCTCGGAATGGCTCGATATATGTTTATGATCCCTGAGACGCTATGTGACATATTTCGTAATGATATTTCAAGCAGTCCTAAGTGTGACTATTATTCGGATGCGAGCGTTGATTACTTACTTATGTGTTGAGTCATCGTACGCACTATGATTTATGTGCATATGGTTCTCACTACTCCGCTCGTGCATATTGTTATTACTCAGTTCGCACGAGTCTCGGGCCGGGTATGTATTCGTGCGCGATTCATGCATTGTTCACCGAGTCCCTCCCTAGAGGGCCGGGTACGGTATGTATATGATGATGGAGCCGGCGACATGATGTGATGGGCGAGTATGATGTACATGATGGAGACAGGATCTCCCCCACCGAGTCCCGAAAGGGCCGGGTACGTTATTCACCGAGTCCCTCACTAGAGGGCCGGGTACGGTATGTATACGATCACTTCACCGAGTCCCTCCCTAGAGGGCCGGGTACGGTATATATATATATATATATATGTATATATGATGACATGATAATATGATGATTCTATTCACCGAGTCCCTCATTAAAGGGCCGGGACACGTTATGTATGCATATGTATAAGATGGTCATTCACTTATTTTTCTAAGTCCCATAATGGATTGGATATGATATGGACATGCATGATTTATGTTTCAAAGGTAAGCACTTATGGTTTGATTCTTGATATTGGTTTGATTTTCTATACTTCTTACTTCGGTATGATTCGTTTAACGGTATTCCATGCTTTACATACTCGGTACATATTTCATACCGACCCGCTTTCTTCGGGTCGTTTCGTATGCCCGCAGTACGGACGATCGATTTGGTGACCCGCCGATCTAGGACATCCATTTCGTCGTCTTGGAGTACTCCCTTGTTCCGGAGCCCATATTTTGGTACAGACTCTTTTGTTGTTTATGTATGTGTTTATTCAGGGGTACGGCGGGGCCCTGTCCCGTCATATGATTCTGATGTTACTCTTAGAGGTCTGTAGACATACATGTGGGTTGTGATTGGTTACTGTTCGGTTGTGTTTGTGTGATTTATGTTTGGGCGTCCCCGTTTGCAGTGGCAGCCTCGTCGGCTGCGTGTACATATGTTTTGGGACATTGTGTATATTATGACAGCCTTTCCGGCTTATGTGCGATATATGTTATACTACGGATCGAGACGACGTATGACTTTTATATATGTATAAGTTAATAGTATGCTAATTCGGGTTAATGGGTGTGTTTGGGTGCCCAGCTCGGGCACTAGTCACGGCCTACGGGGTTGGGTCGTGATAGAAGTGGTATCAGAGCGGTTCGTCTTCGGAATGTCTACAGACCGTGTCTAGTAGAATCTTGTTTATCGGTGTGTTGTGCACCACATCTATAAACAGGAGGCTACAGGACATTTAGGATGTTATCTTTCCTTCTGATCCTAGATCGTGCGATAGAGCTGTATTATCAGGATGACTCCTCCCTAACGGATTGTTATGTTTTCAGCGATGCCTCCAAAGAAGGCGACAACGCCGAAGGGAAAATCGACGGCGGCATGGAGAGACTAATGTGCCGGAGAGTTACCGGGGCCGTGCTCGGCCTGTGCACGAGGTTGTGCCCCCTCGGCCGGTTCGCTACACCGCCGCTATCGGAGGGACTTAGAGCGCGGCGGCTGCGAGGTCAGGGGGTGGCTCCACCGCCAGCTCCCGGGGTTCCAGTACCCGAGCCTCCAGCTCCCCAGCTAGGGGCGGAGGATAGGGCCATGCGAGATACGGTCCAGTTGTTGACCAGATTAGTGGCGGAGCAGACTCGCAGGCACGGATTAGGGGGTGATTATGCAGACAAACGTGATAGTTTGAGGACCCGTGATTTCTTGACTTTTAATCCTCCAGAGTTCTACGGGTCAAAGCCCGAAGAGGATTCCCAGGAGTTTATTCGACAGATGCAGCGCGCGGCGGGGATGATTAGAGCTTCGGGCCCCGAGTACGCCGGCTTCATATCGGTTGCGAGATGTAGCCGTTAATTGGTATGAGTCGTGGGAGTTGTCTAGGGGCGAGGATGCCCCTCCAGCCGTATGGGATGAGTTCGTGGAGGCCTTTTTGGGCCATTTTCTGCCTCCAGAGATGCGGCGAGCCAGAGTTCATAGATTCCTACGCCTGAGGCAGAATGGCAGGAGCGTTCGAGAGTATAGCCTAGAGTTCGACTCATTGGCTAGGTATGCACACACTATAGTAGCTGATATGACCGATAGGATGCATCAGTATGTGATGGGGTTAGATCGTTATCTTGTTGATAGCTGTCTGGTGATGGCTTCCCAGCCAGGGATGGATATTGCTCGTGTACAAGTGTATGCCTAGGGGATGGAGGATCGACACAGAGGGCGTCAGCCCGACAGAGATTATGACAGGGGCCAGCCCAAGAGGGCTAGATCGACAGGTTATTCTAGGGAGTTTCGAGACGGGCAGCCTCAGCAGTACGCTGGGTATTCTTCTCAGCCAGCACGGAGTGCACCCTCACGGTTCTTGGTAGGAGATTTGACGAGCGCGGGGGCATTCGGGGAGCCGGTCGAGCTCCAAGGCTTCAGGTTCACAGATGCATAGGAGTTCGGGTCAGTCGAGGCCACCCGTACCTCGGTGTTCTTACTGTGGGGGCATCATCCGAGAGAGTGTTACCGTGCCACGGGTGCTTGTTTTTCTTGTGGCCGTCGGGGGGGCCATATTATGAGAGAGTGTCCGTATGGGCGGTCCGGGTGGTGCGGCCCGGCCCTCACCGAGTCGATTCTTCTGGTTCGTCTTCCCACCAGTAGCTATGCGCCCCATGGGCGGGGTATGCCGCACCGGCGGCCGTGAAAGAGGCCGTGGCGGAGCCTGGGTTCTAGCGGTCCATCGAACCGCCTATATGCGTTGGCCGGTGAACGGGGATCGGGGAGGCGTCACCAAACGCGATTACAGGTATATGAGTCCTTATTGGAATATTTTTATGTATGTGTATTTGCTGTATGAGTGTTACTTAATAAGGGCAAGCAGAAATCCAAAAATCGATAACCAAGTATTTATAAGTAACGGCGATCCAGGTGTGTCCCTCACCATGGGGAATCTGGAAGTCTAGGACAGAAAATAGCCATATCCATAGGTGAAAAGTGAATATTGAGGATTGAAAAAGGATTAAATTAGTAATTGTGAAGTCAGAAGAGCGAGAGACCCTTTCTAATTCAGAGGGAGATGTGTTACGAGGACGTTTCGAAATCTGTTAAGACTTCAACTTACTCCAGATTATGTGATGAAGGTCATGCGGTGAAGTGGATGCGATCATACTAGTTGTTAAAGCATGGATCCCATCGAGCTCCAAGGTTAAGCGTCTTGGAGTGAGAGAAATTTTAGGATGGGTGACCCCCTGGGAAGTATTCTAAAAATCCTACAAAGTCGAGGCATAAGAAGCAAATGAGGAAACTAGAGTAGCCTAAGGGTAATTAGGACATACAGAGTGGGAGGAAACCTTAAGAGGTCGCGTAGGCCGAGGCGGACTAGACCGGTGAAGAGGAAGAAGGTGCATCACAGCTCTAGAATTAGGGTGAATTTGATTAGTGTGGGAAATATGTTGTAAGCGAGATAGTAGTAATTATGTCTATATAGGAATGCACATAATATCTCGTACACGGCTATATCAGCGGATGTGTATATTCCGGCAACCAACGTGGCGGTATATGGAAGGCATTAATCGGACAGGGTAACGAAGTTCAAGTGAAAAGAAAGATAAATGGCACAGACGTTACAGGGAAGATCTGCTTGTTTTCACTACAGGTTAAGCTTGGGAAGTACTAACACCATGATATTTGGAAAAGAAAGAAAGTGAGTAGATGAACGGCAAGGAGGATCAGAATGTCGGAATAAAAGTGCCGCCTAATTAAGATTGGAAAATGCGAACGTAGGACAAAGTATAATTGGGTAATAGTATAAGTACACCCCTTAAAGGGGGGAAGCGGATGCGAGAGATGTAGCGAAAGATGAAGACAACCAACACTACAATATATTTGATACGGATGCTCGGGCTAAGGGTAAGATTTCTTGCCGAGACAAGAGAGTATGAATATACTATCCACGAACATTTATATGCTAGGATGAGACCAAGCGAATATTTAATGAGAAAAGTTTGGATTCGGTAATAACAATACGGTGATAATAATCGGGTGCATTCGGGAAAGATGTAAAGATGGTTTAAGCTAAATTACCGAGATAGGATTAGTGCGGGACAAACGGGACATGGCTATGGTTGACCAAAGATCTATTCCGATACCGGTTGTAAGAGAAAGAGAGCGAAGACAAAGTAAAAATAAGGATTAGTGAAGCCACGCTAAGGTATTTTTGGGCTAATTTGAGCACCTTCACATGTTCTTGTAAAGATTGCCACATAATGTGTGACCGGAAAGTTGAGAGCAAGATCTGAGCAAAGGGACGATAGAAGAGTTCGAATTAAAGATAAAAAGATGACACGAGATAATGTGCCTAGAATGTTACTAGTTGAGTGAAAAGGATTATAAGATGATTTAAGCAAGATGGTCGAGCTATTGGTTACTAAAGAGGGTGAATTTATGTGTCAAATTTTTTTTTTTAAATGATTGTGGTGATGATAGTTAAAGCAGGGAGGAAATGATTTGGGAAGCTGAAAAGAAGGTGAAGAAGAAATATGATTGGTAGACGAAACTGCATACCATGGTAATAAAGGAAACCCCCCCCCCCCCCCGAGATCCTTATAAGACTTTATGAGACTAGTTGAATATTCGAGGACGAATGTTGTAAAGGGGGGAAGGATGTTATATCCCGTATTTTGTACATTGGGACAATCCGAGTTAATCACGAAAAGTTAGGGACAAGACTATTCCGGGATACGAAGTGGAGACTTTTAATCACGATTTTGTTTTGAGGCATAAGTTGCTTATGATTTTCTTGGTATGAAATATTAAGGAAAATTTGGGGTTAAAGTGAATTAATGGAAGTTAATAATTCATCAACCAAAGGGCCATGTGGCCGTGCATATGGTGTGGGCCAAGGGCCACATGGATGGCTAATATATGTAAATAAAAGATGACTAAGTCATCATATTCATCCCTTAGAAAATTCAAGAACCTTGGAGAAACAAAGAAGAGGCCATTCGGCCATAGTGAGCAAAAATTGAAGCCCAAAAATCTTCATCAAAAAAATATTTTCTTCTAGCTAATCAACTTAGATTGGAAGATCCTCTTTAACGTGAGATAGTTGTTGGAGCAAGCAAATCATTTATTCTTGCAAGCACAACGCCTAGCTAAGTTGAAGAACCAAGTGGAGAAGGTAAGGTTTAATCCCTCTTTTCATGTGTTATGGATGATTTGTGCATGTTGTAGTATGTGGAAATGAATGAAATTCATGAAAGAATGGATGTTGATGTTGAGCCGTGTGTGTTGGTTCTTGGCCGTGTATATGTGGTGTTATGTAGGAGTGATGAATTAATTGTGTTTAACATGTTTGGGTGTTGTTGTAGGGGGTAGAAATGGATGAAATTTATGGAATTTGTATGTTGATATTGTGGCCGAATATGGGCTGATTTGGTGTAGGCATATTGAACTAATTTTATTTAGTATTTTTGGTTGTTGTTGTTGGGGAATCTATGATGATAATGAAAGTTTAATGAATCAAGTTGAAGTTGTAATTGTTGTGGCTTGATTTGGAAGTTAACGTGATTTTTATGTAGATTTTATATTTATGATAATGACATTGTTAACGTGTAGATTGTTGGTGTAGTTCATGAGGTTGGAAGAAAGAAAGTTGTTGTTGTTGTTCTTGTTGAATTGGGAAGGTTTCGGGTGGAGTATGTGTTGGTTGGGTTATTTTGAATATTGTGCGGATTGCTTGAAATGTTCTTGAATCTTGTTTGAATGATCTTGGATTAGTACTTGAATGTGTGAGCGTTGATGTTGGCTTGAATGTATGTAGTTGACTTGAATGTAAATGGAATGTTGCCAAGTATGTAGAAAGAGTTACTAATGTTAGAATGCGTTTTGAATTGATTGTTGATGTTGCTAATATGATTATTGGTATTGTTGTTGATGATTTAGCCGAGTTGAATTCTCGGGGTTGTTGAAATTACAGAGGAAATGCTGCCCAAATTTCTGTAGATAAAGTGATGGCTTGGGAATGAATTCCTAAGTACTTATAACTAATGTTAGTATCTAATGATGTTATTGTAGATTTTGGGAAGCCGAGATTTGAGTTTGGATTAGCTTAGGAAGAGGACGAGGTATGTAAAGCCTAACCTTTCTTTCTTTTGGCATGTCTTAGTTGTAAGTAGGCTATGATACGAGCCTCGGGGTAATTCTATTCTTACGATCCGAGCATGTCTACGATTCTTATTCACCTCTTAATGTTGGCACTCTTAATGTAGTAGAATTATGATCCTTATGTCTGTGTATGATTGGATTTCAAATGTGGCATAAAGAGATTTTGTTTTTAACGGATTCTGAAACTACGAACGACCGTAACTTTCATAAACGAGCTTGGATCGCTTCGAAACGTTCGTAGAAGATTTTGTAACGAATAAATATCTCTAAATTTAATGGGCGGGCCCGGATTGGTTTGATGCATATCCGTGGGCCCCCGAGACTTTCCTTTGTATAGTTTTAACGACTTTTTGAATGAACTTAACATGGCTATCATCCCGACCCCCGAGTATGATTACTTACTTATCTGTTGAATCTGTAATGATGTCTTATATGCATATGGTTACTCACGACTCTGCTCGTGCGTTCTGTTGTTACATCTTTCGCCGAGTCCCGGGCCGGTTGTGTCATCATGCGCACTATGCTATGTTCCGAAGTATGATGTGTTTTCCGAAGTATGATGTGATACGAAGTATGATGTGTTACGAAGTATGATGTGATACGAAGTATGATGTGATACGAAGTATGATGTGTTACGAAGTATGATGTGTTACGAAGTATGATGTGATACGGAGCATGATGTGTTCGGAGATATGCAATATTCCAAAGTATGATGTGTTGTGGCGCCAAAGATGGGGTGGCGACCACGTTCTGTCCGCCGGGTCCTATTACGGACCGCATATGATATGTGATATGATAATATGATGACATGATGATATGATGATTCTATTCACCGAGTCCCTCACTAGAGGGCCGGGTACGGTATATATATATATGATATAATGGCTATACATGATGATTATATGATCTCATATACCGAGTCCCTCATTGGAGGGCCGGGACACGTTATATATGCATTTGTACATGATGATTATTTACCTATATTTCTAAGTCCCATAATAAATTGGATACGATATTGACATGCATGATTTGTGTTTTAAAAGAAAGTATTTTGATGCCCTGGATATTGTACGTATTTTCTGTTCTTCTTACTTTGGTTATATCCCATCCACTGTGTTTCATGCTTTACATACTCAGTACATATTCCGTACTGACCCCCTTTCTTCGGGGGCTGCGTTTCATGCCCGCAGGTACAGACGATCGTTTTGGTGACCCGCCAGTCTAGGACATCCATTCTGCCGTCTTGGAGTGCTCCTTATCTCCCGGAGCCTATATTGTGAGTGGAACTCTTTTGTTGTATATGTATGTGTTATTCAGGGGTACGGCGGGGCCTTGTCCCGTCATATGGTTCTGTGATTACTCCTAGAGGTCTGTAGACATGTGTGTGGGTTGTGAATAGTTGTTGTTTGGCTATGTCTGTGTGATTTATGTATTGGGCGGTCCCACTCGCCGTGGCAGCCTTTTTGGCTGCACGTATATATGTTTTGACATGTTGTGTATATTATGCCGCCTTGCCGGCACGTGCGGTAGATATATGTTCATATGCGACAGATCGAGACGACGTGTGACTTTTATATATGTATAAGTTAATTGTATGCTAATTCAGGTTAATGGGTGTGTTTGGGTGCCCAGCTCGGGCCCTAGTCACGGCCTACGGGGTTGGGTCGTGACACTTATTCCAAGACAATTGTATTATGTGTCTTTATCATCTTCCAGACTTGTAGTATTTAGTTAGTGCTTTTGTATGACTAGACCAGATCTTGGGGGTTGTATTAGTATTTCCGCACTTTATCTTATGTGGATGATTTGAACTTATTCTATATTTATTTCTTCCGCCTTTACATGAATTGGTTATGTTAGGATACGGGTTCGCCTATCGCGGCTGGAATGATAGGTGCCCGCACGTCCTAGTAAAAACATTACTGGATATGAATCAACATAGAACATCCCTAACTGCTACGAATAGATTCATTCTGAAGTAGCGTTATGTTTACGTTTCGTTCATAAGGATCATGCTAAAACAAGGAAAGTTAGCCTTAACATACCTCAAGTTGTCAACACAACTACCAATCTGTCAGGCTAATATTCCAATCTCCGTAGTCACTACATCACACCTAGCATCCAGCAACATAACAACAACCTCATATAAATCTCTTTAATTTCACATCACTACTCACCCCAAGATTTACATCAAAACAGCCCAATATGCGCTTTGTATACAACACTTATACGCTTTATTCTTCCAACTATACCAAGTATCACATCCTCAAAACAATCTCAACACCAATTACTATCCTTACAACAAGTTTCTAGCTTAAAAAAACATTTACAACATGACTCAAGTTATCTTACATCTCATCATAAACTCAAATTCATGTTTGAACCTTCTCTCCAACTTCTTTCCCTCTAAAGCTAGCATAATCATCATATACACTCATAAACATGGAAATACACTCATAAACATGGAAATAAAATGAAATTTTAACTTAAGAACACTCTAATTCCAAAATTACTTCACCTTGAAGTATCCTCCAAAACTTCTACAAAGAAGGAGAAACAAGCTTCAATCATACTTTGGAAAGCTTTAATATTTGATCTCCTCTTTTGATCCTTGATTTTTCTAAGGAATTGATTAGATATGATGGAGGGGGTTTTCAAGAAGGTTAGAGGTCAGGGGAAGTGGAGAAAATGAGATAAAATGAGGGGTATACAAAATAAATAACAGAAAACAGTTGGAACCGACATAAAAATACGGCCAGAAAATACTGGTCGTATAGACATACAGTCCGTAATACTGGCCGTACATATATATATATATATATATATATATATATATATATATATATATATATACGGCTCGTATTTATGGACCGTAATTCTTAGCTAATAATCACCCCCTCTGCCTAAGGAAATACGGTCCGTATTTCAAAAATATGGTTTGTATTTTGCACTCAAAAATCAAATTCCGACGAAACGTATTCTCTTCGATTCGTTTATCCTCTAGTCCTTCCAACACTTGCCAAACATTAACTTAACCCTTCGTATACTCTAGATGAACATGTCTAATCTCACATAAACTCGAAGATAATTCCGCTTAACATATAAAAGTACTAAGTGTAACAGCAATGGCCAGGCGACGCGCAGCCAGTAGGAGAAATTGTGCTCTCTGAATCTTTGTTTCTGATGACACTCATACGTGCAATCTTTGGAAATGTGACGCTCAACCAGCGAGCATATCATGTTGGGCGATAGACCTGCGACGGGCAAGCAGTGCACGTCAACGTCAGTTTTTCCCGATTTGATCCAGATTTGGTTTTACTTATCATAGAATTTACCCTAGACTATAAATAGACGTTTTTACATTGTAAATGACGGTTGAGACTTATTCTTGAGCATTGTAAGCCGTCATTCGTAGGTTTATTTCTTTTCTTCTTAATTTTAGTAACCAAACCCTATGTTATTCATGAATTCTTGCATCTCTTCTCGAATCATGAGTAGCTAAACGTTCTAATTCTAGAGTTGTGGCAAAGACATAAAATAGATAGAACTATTAGAAGACTTAACTAGATTGTCAGAAGCCATGACCTTGGAACTCTTTCTGATCTGATAAACTTAAAGAACTTTGTCCTAGTCTTATTCTGTCACGAATCTCTTGTTTTACTTAATTTCGTTAAATAATACTTTAGTTATAATCAACCTTGAATTTGTTACTCTCTTGAATAGCTACAACAAAATTTGAGTTAGTTAAACAGTAGAAAGTATAAGTCTTTGTGGGTACGATATCTGGACTTTAATCCTATACTACTTGTACGACCACACATACTTACTTGTGCGTTTGGGAGAAACATTAATCAAGAATTTCACAAGGAAAATAACCATTAAGATATCGAGGCGGATGGGGCTTAAGCCCATGATTTTAAGGTAGTATGGTGGATACTTGTGGTCAAACGAAATCATTTGGATGCTCAAAATGCACTATAATTACAACACCACATCATTTAGTGATCTAACTTACCAAATGTGACCAAACTCTATAATTATTACCCGTGTAACCCGTCAATGAGCTTAGGTCTTCATTTTTTTAGTCTCTTTGCTTGAGGAAGAGTGAGAAGTTATTTTATTATTATTTAAATTTTTGTTAGTGTTGGGTTTTAAGTATAGCTAAATGGGAAATGGAGGGAAAATGAAAATTTTGAATTGTTCCTTTATTGCTTTTTTGATGAGGCATTTTTACCACATTATTAGTGGAAAGGAAAGTTCATGTACTTATATGTAGAAGCATTCCTTCTAGTTGCTAAAGGGTTGAGAAGAAGGCAAGCCTAGCGCCGTCATCGTCGTCGCTCGCTCGGTTCGGCTTCGGCTACGGCTACGGATTCGGTTCGATTGATTGATAATATTTTTTGGATCAAATTTATTTAATTAATTTTAATTATTAAATTATTAATTATTCATCCAATTCCTGACTCGGGTTCTGGATTAATTAAAAATCTAAATTATGACCCGGATCCGTTTCTGACCCGTGACCCGATTTTCCTTTCTCGCATTTATTTAAATGTTCCCCCTCATCTGAAAAGATGTAACCGTTGAGTTGAACCTTTTCTGAACCAATGTTTCCATGGCTATTTATGTCCTATGGATCTTCAGATTTTTCCTTACGAAAATTTTGATCTTCTCTCGTCTTTTCTTGCACTAAAATTCTCGTGTGATATATTGCCGTTAAGTGGTTCATCATCATCGGAGTTTGCTGTACTGCTACAACAGTGAGTAAATCATTCTATCCTGGGAGTATATATTCCACAACCTCGGGTACATTGAGGGGAATAATTTCCTTAAGGACACACGCATGCATTCGGGCCGATTTAATTCCTTATATATATATATATATATATATATATATATATATATATATATATATATATTTTAACATACTGTTCTTCTAAATTCCGGAATACCGATTGTTTAGTTTTCAGTTCTAGTTTAAGTATTTTTCGGATACAGGTTTATAACAATCTTAAGGAAATTACTTTTATATTTTTTTGGTAATCTGTATTATGTTTTTGGAGATTAAAACCTTTCTAGTTTTCTACTCCATTTGAATTTTTCTATTCCAATTTGAAGAACATAATATTTTTATTGGATTATTAAAGTTCATAAGAGTGAAACAATTTGAAAAACATAAAAACTTCATCGTTAACTTGTGAAACAGTTTGAACATATAAATCTTCACTGTTTATTGTTCTGTTTTTGGTTGCCATTAATTAAACTATTTGTCAATTATTGACAGAAGAAAATGGCAATAGAAAAGGATGTCAATATGTCTACTGGAGCGGAGACTGTTGCGGCGGCGACTGTTGCGGCAACGACTGTTGCATCATCAAGCCGGTCAACTGCTGCACATGACATGGCACTAGCAAAGAAATCAAATTTTTTTTTGGAATTAACTTCAAAGGATGGAAGCAAAGAATGTTCTTTTGGCTGACCACTCTTAGTATGCAAAAGTTCACAAAAGAAGTTCCTCCTGTTCCTGAAGAAGGAATGCCAGAAAATCAACGCTTCATGGTTGTTGAGGCTTGGAAGCATTGCATTTCTTGTGCAAGGGTTACATCCTTAGTGCTTTAGAAGATGATCTGTACAACATTTACAGTTCTCTGAAAAACTCAAAAGAATTGTGTATTGCACTTGAAAAGAAGTATAAAACTGAAGACGCATGCTTGAAAAAATTTGTGGTTGCCAAGTTTCTAGACTACAACATGGTGGACAGTAAGACTATTGAAACCCAAGTTCAAGAACTCCAAGTCCTTATCCATGACCTTATTGCTGAAGGTATGGTAATTAATGAGGTATTTCAAGTGGCTGCTGTGATTGAGAAGTTTCCTCTTTTGTGGAGAGACTTCAAAAACTATCTGAAACACAAGCGCAAGGAAATGTCTCTAGAAGATCTTGTGATTCTCTTGATGATCGAGGTGGATAATAAAGCGGCCAGAAGGAAGTCATGTGGAAATTCAACGATTATGGGACAAAACATCGTTGAGGAATCATCTCCAAATAATAAGAAAAAGAAGAAGCCTTTAGGACAGAGGAAGGAAAAAAACAAGAAAAAATTCAAAGGCAACTGCTATAACTGTGGCAAAGCTAGACATAAGGCTCTAGATTGTTGGGCCCCGAAGAAAAATAAGAAAAAAGATCAGGAAAACATGGTGGCAAAGAATGATGACATTGATGATCTATGTGCTATGCTTACGGAATGCAATTTAGTTGGAAACCCAAAGGAGTGGTAGATTGACTCTGGAGCCACTCGACATGCTTGTGCTGTGAAAGAAGCATTGCTATATATACTCCGGCGGGACCCAAAGAAAAGCTTTTAATGAGAAATATTGCAACAGCCAAGGTTGAAGGATATGGGAACACATTCCTGAAGATGACTTCCGGAAAGGTGCTGACACTCAACAACGTTCTTCATGTTCCTACAATTAGGAAGAACTTAGTCTCAACTTCCCTACTAGTCAAGAATGGATTCAAATGTGTTTTTGTATCTGATAAAGTTGTTCTAAGAAAAAATGATATGTATGTTGGAAAGGGATACCTCATAGAGGTGTCACGCTCCGAACCATGGCACATGCGTAACAGGCACTTAGCCGCCCATCTTTGCATGTGACCGAGAACGAACCACATGGCACTGTAATCATCAGCGAGGAATACATTTAGCAAAATATATAGCATGAATGCATGATGATTTTTGTAAAACATAGTGAGTCACAATATAATACCATGGAACACTTGTTTAAATCGTAAATACAGAGATAATGCCATAAAAGATCCAAACCGGCTAACCAAACTCTGGAAGTCTAACATGACACTTGTCTAGTCTATGAAACCTCTAAATAGTAATCCTGAACTGACCTGCCATTCTGCTTAAGCTTCAGGAATTGCTCAGCCTTAGCTTCCCTGACCTCTACTAGCATGAAGTGATCTAGGAATGCACTTGCAAACTCATCCCATGTAGCATCAGGTGCATCCTCACCTCAGGATAATTCTCAAGATTCATACCAAGTGTTAGCAATGCTCTACAGCTGATAGGCTCCAAAAATAGGCCCCTTTTGTGCGCCCTAATTTTAAAAATTTTCAAGAGCACCAATGTGTCCGAGGTCTTGTCTTTTTTTTCCCCCAAAGGGGGGTTATCGAGAAAACCCCGTCTTGAAACCTTTTTTATTATTTCCCCCGTCCTTTTTTACATTGGGCCCATTTTTGGATGTGGATGTTGATAGCACTCAACATCCCCGTGAATCAC